>NC_089769.1:305948-340948 GCF_040412425.1 Macrobrachium rosenbergii | reverse complement strand
AAGGTATAGAGTAGTCTCGAGATAGCAGGGTCTAAAATAATTACTATTATATCTTAGCAAAAATCTTGAAATCCCGCAGTAGCAAAAGACACACCAAAGTAGGAATATGCCAATAGCCATTAGTGAAAGATAATACCTTGATTTAATTCTGTATAAGAGAGAAACATTTTACAAATATCAACAGGACTTGTACGTGAAATAAGTAAGAATATCCACGTCAATTATCCTTTCATTTATATGAATTTATGTGTATATATATATATGTTTATATATATAAATATATACATACATATACATATATATGTATGTATGTAGTTATAAAGATAGATAGTATATACATATGTATAATACATATATATACACATATATGATAAACTCTCGTCCTCCTTGCAACTTTAGGAATTTAAAATCAGTTTGCTCTCATAAATCTTACGGTGAATCTGAAGGTCTCAAAAGATATCAATATTGAAGAACGCACAAGTCCCTCAAGCTTCGTGTCGCTTCAAAATTCCTAAAAAGTCTGAAAAGTTCGTTCCAACATTTTTTTCTTCTTCGCTTATTTTAAAATTATTCTTGAAGTCATTCAGATCCTTGGCATTTTGGTTTATATATCTCCATGTTTAAAATACTAAAAGGGGTTTTATTTTAATTTTCCTACACTTCTAATCATTCCTTATTCAAGTCTCATCCGTATTTCTTTGTAATGTAGAATCTTCTTCTTAGCTTTGAATGACTTCCATCTACCTCTGTGGTGCGTTTCTGCTCCGTCAAGTCCCTTCTCTCTCAAGTCTTCCCTCACACTCTCTCTCCATCTCATTCTTGGTCTTCCTCTTCTTAATATTCTGCACTTTCATCCCCATAGCAGCCTTCAAATATGGTCTCCTTCCTCCCTCGGTTACAGTACTATCTCAGTCGCTCCTCCTGCACTATCTTTGATGCTTCAACCATCGATGGATGGTCTCTTGTTTGTCACGTTTTCATAAGTTGTATTTTAAGAGAGATTTTTCGCATTCACAATTGATCCCTGATCCCCCTTTACCTGGTGAGAGTAACCAGGTTCTCTGAACAGCAGCACCAGTATGCAGTAAATGCGCCTCGCTGTCGAACTTCTCCAAAGTTCCAGAGGTCCTTTATTCCTCGCACCGTTGGACTGTGGAACAATCTCCCAGGCGATGTCGTGCAATCAGAACTTGAAAGGTTCAGGCGAAGATGCAATGCATTGCTACCTTATTACAGATCAACTTGTATTTTAAAATTTAACTCACATTTTTATTCATTTATTTAATAACCCGTTAATTTATCTGTTTTTCTAATAACTGATCCACCCCCCTTTCTGTATTTCCCAATACCTTCCGTTGCTTCTTTCGAATGAACACCATATTCTTTGGAAGCTTGGATTTCAAGTCATTGGCCCCTTAGATTGTTCCATATAAATGATGTCCATGTTCTGAATAATAATAATAATAATAATAATAATAATAATAATAATAATAATAATAATAATAAATGTAAAAGCAAATTTCATTGGCTTTTTAATCCATCTGATTAAGAACGGCGAAGGGACCGAATTTCATTGTTGCTCCATAGTATCCTTGTTTTGCGACGCAGCGGGGAAACTTGATTAAAAGCTCTTGCTACCGTGAGGTGGATGGAATACTGAATTAGGTTTAATCAGGCTAGACTAGGCAGGTTACGCTAAATTAGCCATTTCAGATTAAGGGGGAATATCGCCCGTGCACATTACGCACCTTAATTTAAATGTTTAGGCAATATTTTACCTGTAATTTTGGTATAGGTAATGCACACCTATAGATATAAGCTATTATTTTTATGGTAGCCTTAATTTCATTTTCTTTGGAAAGTTACTGTTAAGCCTTGCTATGAATATATAACACACACAGCTCTGGATTGCATTTTCACATAGAACCAGTCACTCTCCAGTATATGTGTATATATATATATATATATATATATATATATATATATATATATATATATATATATATATATATATATATATATATATATACATTATTTATTTATTTATTTATTATATATATATATATGTGAGTGTGTGTGTTTATATACTTATATTCACAACACCCTAGACATCCTTAGGACAGGGTGCATGGCTCCCAACCTCATCCCAAAGATATGCATATTTTTATGTCAAACGCACCTATGCCAGCACAGGTTCTTGTTCATGGAGAAGCCCCAAAGTAACGATAAAGATATGAAGTCATACCAGTGATTCTGAATGAAATTACAAGTTTAGCAGTCGAGGCCAAAGCATTTTCTACCCTAAGGTACCAGTCGATAAGAGCTAAAGAAAATATCATAGCGGGTCATTGGAAACATTCACTGGGAACTGCTTGAAACTCTACGGGTTACACTACCCACATTTCATGTACCCAAAGGATTTTGGTGTTCAGGTATAAATCTTTTAGTGGTTGGGGATCGATGAAGAATAGGGAACAAGTGTGAAGGTAGGAGAGAGAATACAGTTGTCACATTTAACTGAAGGGAAGACGTGTTGTTGTGCATAGTTCTCTCGAAAACGACTGTACTAAGTGGTTGTGTTTACCCACTTAATGAGAATTGTAAACTATGTTGGTGAATAATTGTTTTTTTCATCTTTATATCTCCCTACCTTTATCTATTCATTAGAAAATGAATAGATGAATGAACAAGATAAATAAGAAATAACTGAAATATAAAACAATACAGACAGAAAAGGAGAGAAGGAAATATAAGGAGAACTGAGACTGTCGATATATTTTTGACAAAGGGCTCGTGTTTGCCCATTGAATGGGGACTGAGGACCAATAATGCTATTTTGTCCGTGTAACTCCCTGCCTTCATCTGTTCATTTAAAAAATGAATCGATAAATGAATACCATAAATAAAAAAATCTGAAAAAATAAAATAACACTGACAGAAGAGAAGAGGACGACTAAATACGTCACGGGAGAAAAAATCGTCGCTATCACCAGGTAAATCCTGTAAGTTTCAGTTACTCTGGCTGTAATGAGGCCAGAGCTTCTTCCAGCGATCCTTTCTGATCGTTGGGCTTTTAGCAATTACTCTTGATTGGACTGACAGGGATGAGCAGTCTGTAAAACAAATTGCCTGCAAAGGAAGGAGATTTAACAGTCTCACCTGGGAGTCAGGATGATACTGAGAAGGTTAAGGAGGTCTTGAAAGCATTTTTTGACGAAATGGATTTAATTAATTTGAAAAGAAATTAGTTTATGAGAACGTTAGACATTGTTCTCTTAATTCTGATGTTTTAAGTGATAAATCCAATAACATTTTAGCATCCAGAGTCTACGAGAATAATAGTTTAGTTATCACACAGAGAATGAATTTATAAACACAGAAGTCATTGATTCTTAGTGTATATATGATAGGCAATATTAAAAAAAATAGGCAGATTAACCTTGGAATCTCCGTTATCAGCAACCCTAGCTAGTGTTTCCCCTCTGCTATCACGAGAAACATTTTTAAACCTAAATTTCAAGGACACCCGTTTTATATTCGAATGCGAACATCAAGCTAATTTGTTTGTAAACTGCATACATGCAAAACAGCATAAAATAAATTTCACCACAGAATTAGAGCCAAGCAGGAAGTTACCTTTTTCCAGATGTACGTGCTTCTGGACAGAATATGTATTTTAGTGGGACACACGGAAAACCCATAATTTAATGAGTTGAATGATGAATTGTATTAGTGCATTCTTTTAATCACCAATCTAAACAGTATAAGTTTTAGTATGACAGACTGCACACAACCATATTTTATAGGTTGAATGCTTATTTTTCTGAGCGTATTCTTGTAATCATTAATCCCTGATTTTACTAAGCTCCTTGTCGTTATCATAAAGTTTATCTGTGATTAGCAATTTAAAGTCTTATGCCTTGTAATATGCTGAGACTGAATTACATTTCCATACAGATATCGATAACGTAAGCATATTTTTCCTTTCGTTTAAAGTAATATTTGCAGAGTGAGCCTCTGTTAACTTCGCCCATCTGTAAAAATTATCAAAATCTAAACGAGCAAAAAATAATATATCGACCACGACACCATTCCTTAAAGCAACATGGACCATCACGAACTACCAAACCTCGCCAAAGAAATCGTTTCAGTGAACATTCGAAACAAACTGCCGACAAATTCTCCGGCCAAAACGAGGACCCGGGCGCACTGCCGCCGGTCACTGAATATTCTCCGCTGCTTAATGAACACTCAGCCAGTACTTTGGCTCTCCAGCCCACCTGTTATGAATGGCGCTGATAACGCTATCGGGGGTTTGCGGAAGACATTTCCCAAACTTCACAATGGAATATAACTGCGAGGCAGTGACCCCCACGCCAAAGCCGTGGGACAGATTTAGGCTGGGACTAAAAACCGTCGATTGGAGATATTTTATGCTCAGTGAAGGTAAATGATCTGGAAGGGTGATGCTTTTGATACTGTAAAAACACGCTCGCACAAACAAATATATATATATATATATATATATATATATATATATATATATATATATATATATATATATATATATATATATATATATATATATATATGGGAATAAAAAGCACGTTAAAAAAAAAAAGAAGAAGAAGAAGATATATATATATATATATATATATATATATATATAGCTGTATGTGTACGTGTGTTTTTACAGAAATTTGAAAACGAAAGCACGATAGGCTTACGAATATTGAAACGGATAACGTAGAGGATGCAGTATGTGAATTAAACAGTAGCAACATATATAGAATTTTAATATTTTATCAACACGAAGTATCATAAATCGTGTTGAACTGCAGAGTAAAGGAGTAACCACAACAGGTTTGATTGTTCCTACCACTGCGCTCTGAGTAACAGAGCCACAAATATTTTCTGAATATGTAGCAGTGTCCCAGTCGGGAAAACATAAACTATAGTATTCGAAACAATACGAAGTTCTACATGGTTTGTGAGCCAGTTTCCAAAATTACGTAACATCATTTTAAGATACTCTTTTAAACCGCAGGTTGTTGCATCTTAGACTTGTCAATGAAGACACGTTTTAATTATCAAAGACTTGTCAGCCTCCGAGATGCATTATAGATATATTATTTTTAACTTTTATGTCACTCTTTTATCCGAAAACGTCTTTAACTTTCCGAGTAGGTTGTGGCTTTCATTCCCAAGGATTTCTAAAAGAATTCCTTAGTTATTTACTTATTGAATTCTCGAGGTTAACCATTGGAAGTGTGGTATGTACTTTTATTTATTTCCATGTAACTGCTTACGTTCATGATGGACATACGTCAAGGAAGTTATATAGAAATGACTTCTAAGCATGAAATCAAAATAATAATAATAATAATAATAATAATAATAATAATAATAATAATAATAATAATAATAATAAATCCCACATTATGCTGATATCCACAATGGCTTCTGCTAATAATAATAATAATAATAATAATAATAATAATAATAATAATAATAATAATAATAATAATAATAAAGTGGATATGAATTAAGTGAAAATCATTTACAGAAAAGAATATATTTAAACAGTCAACATACTCTCTGTAAACTGGCAATCCTCTCAAGCATATCGAGAGTGATGAAAGTTCCTGAACCCATTATGGAAAAGGACGACGCGTTTCTGCAATTGCAAGAGGTAACTTGGCTTTGTTCCAGCTTGGAAATGCCGCTATTAAAGCCACGATTCATTTTCAACGGAGCATTTCTCGTGAGAAATGAATATTACGTTTTTAATATCTCCTCTTTTTTTTTGTATTTTGGTTTATATGCGTAGGTGGATATGATATAGTGTTTCATTTAATTTAGGCTAAATTTTCATAATGTATGATTTTTTTTTTATATTCATTTTAACGTACTTCCATTAAAGCCACGAGTCCTATTGAACGAAGCATTTCTCGTGGTTGATGAGTTTTTCATTTTCAATATTTTCCATTTTGGGGGGAGTTATATGCACAACTAGGTTAATTTACTCAATCGTACACCTTTATTTATTTATTTCATTTATTTCTATTTTGTTATTTATCTATTCGTGAATTTATCTGTTTTTCTAATAAGTGATCTATTTCTGTATTTCCCCTTGACTTTCTGGTACTTCTTGTAGGTGAACCCCATAATATTTTTTGGAAGCTTGAATTTCAAGTCAGTGGCCCCTTTGGTGGGCTTGTTCCATATGAATAGGGTTCATCTTCTGAATAATAATAATAATAATAATAATAATAATAATAATAATAATAATAATAATAATAACTAGGCAAAATATTCGTAACCTTCTATTTATCTGTTTAATGGAAAATACGATTTCCTTACTTCCAAATTGTAATTAGCATTACCGAATACACAAATTGTCTGATTTTGTTATTATTTTTATTTAGATAAAGTTTTCGTCATAACTTCTCCACAAATTTTTTCGACAACATTTCATGACTTTACATTTACTGTGCAAGCGGACATGTTCATCCAAGGAGAGATAATGGCATGAATGCATTCAATCTGCATAAACTTTCACTCATTATATATGCATACCTTCACATTTCGAATGAGAGAGAGAGAGAGAGAGAGAGATATTATTATTATTATTATTATTATTATTATTATTATTATTATTATTATTATTATTATTAATTTAGACTCATTTCATTTAAGAAAAACCTTTCCCAATTCTGGTTAAACATATTTCTTTTATGTTCATTACCATTTATAGTATTTTTTCATACAGCAAAAACTTAGACCATTATAATATTGTATTACAGTATGTGTATATTATATATATATATATATATATATATATATATATATATATATATATATATATATATATATATATATATATATATATATATATATATATATATTCATCACTCCTTATTCAAAACACTGAAATATAATATAGAACTAGCGGTTAAGATTAGGAAAACCGCTAACATTTCAGACTCAGAACTGGATTACAGATATTTTTCATCCTGAAACGAACCGATTTCAATAAAAACTGAACGAGATTAAAGACGGACATTTTCTCCAATTCTGGAGAAAACTTCTCTCAACGAACTCAGTTCTGTGGCACCATTTCTCGGCCGTGTGGCACTCTGCTTGACTGCTTGTGATTCTGCTTTCTCAATGGAATCATTTTGCATATTAACTCCCAGAGAGAGAGAGAGAGAGAGAGAGAGAGAGAGAGAGAGAGAGAGAGAGAGAGAGAGAGAAATATAATGATGTTTTTAGTTGATGGTTTCAGATGATTGAGAAATTTTTTTATTTCGGAGGATTGTAAGAAAGAGAGAGAGAGAGAGAGAGAGAGAGAGAGAGAGAGAGAGAGAGAGAGAGAGAGAGAGAGAGAGAGAGAGAGAGAGAGAGAGAGAGAGAGAGCGCTAAATACGTTTATTTTTCTCTTATATGAACAGATTAGTTTTTCAGTTTGAGTGAGAATGCAATTTTTACGTTACTACTTGCCAAGGAAATTTTGAAATACTTTTATCTATACGACAAATTTTTTTAAAAATTCAATATTTTATAGTATGTCATAAGTATCAACCAAAAGCTACACCAAGAAAGAATAAAATTCAATTTTATAAGCAAAGGTACCGAGTTCATCGATTTGCCAAGTGAATTTATATATATGACATTCACTTTTACAAGCAAAGACATTGCATTCATGCGATTTGCCAAGTAAATTTATCTAAACGACAAAATCTATACAAATACACCAAGTTATGATAAAATTCAATTTCTTAAACAAAGGCATTGAATTCATGCGATTTGCCAAGTGAATTTAAGAAAACGACAAGATTTGTAAAATGTGAAGATTCCTTTTCACCAAGAATATTTTTAACAATGTGTCATAAGGATTAACCGAAATTGCAATAAATAAGAATAAAATTCAATTTTATAAACAAAGGCATTGAATTCATCGATTTACCAAGTGAATTTATTTAAATGACATTTTAAAAGAATTCAGGGTCCCTTGAACGAGTCGATAGCGCAGTTTCGAGGCAGAAAACGTGAAACTCACAGAACAGACCAATCTGGGGAGCTGCTGGTCTCAGCACAGTCAATATTTAGACAGACAATCTCTGGAGTGCTTGTGTCCTCGTCAGGGGATCACGAACTCTGGGTCAAATTGGAGCACCATTTGAGGAAACTGGGTACGCTTGCTGATGAGAAATACATTAAAATTATTCATATTGATAAAAAAAAACTAAAACAAACGCGCAGAAGTTTCTTCGGCGCAATCGAGTTTTCTGTACAGCATATAATGCTGTATGAAACTTTCAGCCACCGCCCATGAAACTCTTAGCCTCAGCCCATGAAACTCAGCCACGGTCCGGTGGTGGTCTCACCCACAGCCCGTGAAACTCCTAGCCACGGTCCATGACACTCTTAGCCGCGGTCCATGAAACTCAGCCACAGTCCGGTGGCGGCTTGTGTTGTTGGTACCTATAGCGGTGCCAGAAATACAATTATGACTAACTTTAACCTTAAATAACATAAAAACTGCTGAGGCTAGAGGGCTGCAATTTGGTATGCTTGATGACGGGAGGGTGGATGATCAATGTACCAATTTGCAGCCTTCTAGCCTCAGTAGTTTTTAAGATGTGAGGGCGGGCAGGATAAAGTGCGGACGGATAGACAAAGCCGGCACAAGAGTTTTCTTATCAGAAAACTAAAAAAACCTTTTCTATTATTTGAATTAAGCTTTCGTCAGTCCAATGCTTTGTTGAAAGAGAAAGATCTTGCTTCATCTCACGAATGAAAATGCTCGTAGCTCGTTGACCTAAATTGCCGTGCGTGCGTTTCGCATTCGTATTACGAGACAACAAATGATTGGATGAATCCAATCAATATTTTTAGCACTTACACGAAATGGTATTATTGTTGATTTGCCAGTTTCCCAATCTGCTGAAACTGGATGATATATTCTCGTGGACTCATTAAATTCAGGATGACGATGTCAATAGCATGATAAGATTTAGTTTGATTTTGCATGCAAAATAGAATGACTTCTTGACATTGTCAAATGTTTCTTCTCTCCTAAAATTCTTTTTTTATTTTTCATTTTTGAAGAAACTTCGGCGCATTTTTTACTTGTTTCCTCTAATCCCTAATTTATCTTTCGTGTCCAACAGACTAAATTTTCCACATCCATTTTTAATAATATATATATATATATATATATATATATATATATATATATATATATATATATATATATATATATACCCTGTTTCTTTATTTAATATTCCTTGTAAGTTTGCAGAGTAGTAAAAATATGGGTCATCTAATCGCCTTGAGATATCCCTTCAGCTTTAAGAATGCCCGTCTAGCCTTTCAAAATAGTGAAGCGAACTTCCTTCGCTCTAATTACCTGAGAGGTTGAACTCCCCAGACTCTGCCTATAATTGTTTTTAAATCTCTTGATATCCTTTTAGTCCGCATTCTCAAAGACACTCCTTTGGCCAAGTAAATGTTTTGTGTCTTTTTTTTAGTTTTCTGCAAAAGAAAACTATTTTGCCGGCTTTGTCTGTCCGTCCGCACTTTATTCTGTCCGCACTTTTTCTGTCCGCCCTCAGATTTTAAAAACTACTGAGGCTAGAGGGCTGCAAATTGTTATGTTGATCATCCATCCTCCAATCATCAAACAAACCAAATTACAGCCCTCTAGCCTCAGTAGTTTTTATTTTATTTAAGATTGAAGTTAACCATAATCGTGCTTCTGGCAACGATATTAGGATAGGCCACCACCGTGTCGCGGTTAAAGTTTAATGGGCCTCGGCTCTTACAACATTATACCGAGACCACCGAAAGATAGATCTATTTGCGGTGGCCTTGATTATACGCTGTAGCGGCTGTACAGAAAACTCGATTGCGCCGAAGAAACTTCGTCGCATTTTTAACTTGTTTATTTGTCTTTAGATTATCCTTTCTTCCAATATTATTTCTTCTTATTTCTATGCAATTTTTCGTCTCCTAACTTTCGATAATAGTTTCTTCTTGTGTCTTAATAATTTTTCATCGTCTGCAGTCTTCAATATAAACCTTCCATCCTTACCATAATGTTTCATTTATTTATTTTTATTCTTATTAGAATTTCTATTTTACTTTCATCTCCCTTTCTGTATTTTCGTCCTCAAAATTTGAAGCGAGAAAGCAGTGCATTTGCTGCCCTAAAAAAATTCTCATTGGTTCTGACTTATGTTTTTATCCATTTATTTATTAATTTCTTGCTTTTTTTTCTCTCTTCTAATAACTGGCCTCTTTCTGTAATTCCTGTTACCTTCTGTTACTTCTTTCGAATAAACACCATATTCTTTAGAAGCTTGAATTTCAAGTAAGTGGCCCCTGTGGTGGGCTTGTTCCAATAGGTAGGTTCAGTAGAAATTATTCATTAATTATTCATGAAGTTTACTTCTATCGTAAATAGCCAGTTCAAGAATTCGAATAGAATACCTATTTTTTTTTTAAATACTTTATCGATGTTTTTTTGTACAGTACGTCCCTGTTTAGATGAACTGACGTATCCCATTTTTTTAAAAATTATTTTAGTTTTCCAGCCAAAGTGTCTCGGTGTTTCGTACTCTATAACATATCAAAACTTCAGCCTCAAAAGATGAGCTAATTGCAAGCTATGCATGACATCAAAATCTTTGTGGCCGATTTACTCAGAATGGGGAAATAATGGCTTACTTCAGCTCGTCAAACTAGGGACGGATTATTTATCGTTCGGCTCCGCCACTACATATAATTTCTCTTTTGATATCAAGGCCTTTGCAAGAAACAACGGAAATAAGTTAATGAAGAAAAGACGAGAGAGAGAGAGAGAGAGAGACAGAGAGACAGAGAGAGAGAGAGAGAGAGAGAGAGAGGTACGTCGCAGAAAAAACGACAAATTTTGAAAAACCGTAAAACGAGATATAGGCACCACTCCACAAAAATAACAGCCTCGACGTAGAGAGAGAGAGAGAGAGAGAGAGAGAGAGAGAGAGAGAGAGAGAGAGAGAGAGAGAGAGAGAGAGAGGAAGAATTTTGGAAACCTGTATAAGGAGACAGAAGTTACATTCGACAGAGAGAGAGAGAGAGAGAGAGACAGAGAGAGAGAGAGAGAGAGAGAGAGAGAGAGAATTTTGGAAACTTGTGTAAGGAGATAGAAGCTCCATTCGACAGAGAGAGAGAGAGAGAGAGAGAAACGTAGTATGAAAAATAAAAACAAAGAATTTTGAAAACCTATATAAATAGACATAATCTCCATTCGACAGAGAGAGAGAGAGAGAGAGAGAGAGAGAGAGAGAGAGAGAGAGAGAGAGACGTAGTATGAAAAATAAAAACAAAGAATTTTGAAAACCTATATAAATAGACATAATCTCCATTCGACAGAGAGAGAGAGAGAGAGAGAGAGAGAGAGAGAGAGAGAGAGAGAGAGAGAGAGAGAGAGAGTTTTTGTTATTACTTTCTCCTGCCCACATGTTGCCGTCTTGTACTGCGCAGCACTGACTCTTGTGGGGCGTAAAACTGGGCGAGAGTTGTTTGTGAAGAATTCGTCGACCAGGAGCAATATCTTCTTCTTCTCCCCTTGGGTTTCTGGGTCCCAGTGACAGAGGTCTGCGAAATATATATATATATATATTTTTTTTTTTTTTGTTATCGTTATTCCTTTTGTAGGTACTGCTTGTGATGCTTCTTATGATGATGATATTAATAATGTTTGCATTTATATGTGAGATTTAGTCAAACAACTTGACGCCATTCGTAACTGAAAATTGTATATATATGTATGTGTATATAATATGTATATATATATATATATATATATATATATATATATATATATATATATATATATATATATATATATATATATATAGTTTGTAGTGTTTGTGTTTTTTTGTGTGTGTGCTTGTATGTGCTTTTGTATGTATGTATGTAGGTGTATATTTATACATACATACATACATACAGTACATATACATACATACAGATAGATATACATATATATATATATAAATATATATATGCTATTCAATAAATTCTTATGCTTCAAACAAATGTACATTTTTGCATTCACCAACGTCAGTTATATCAATCCTGAAGCAAACAAATATAAAAATTACAACAATTTAGCTTCAGAAAACGCATCTGAACTCAATTTGACCAATCCAAGTCCACTAACATACGGACGATCTCCTGAACAATCCATCTTGGATTAATTCACTACTTTCAATTATTAAATCACTATTGCGACAGAGTATTATCAGTTGAATAATCTATCACTACTGTATCAAGACAAATTAATGAGGCATCAATAATGTCAGCTGCATATATAATCACTGAATCGAACATCCATACTTAACATCAATAATGTCAGTCCATGATTATTATATTGAGTACCCAGACCCCAAAGGAAATCTTTAGGGAAATACTGGTTCGTTAACTGATGAAATATGGCAGGGTACAACACTATTACTGACCAGAACTGATTAATGGGACTTCCTTTTTTTCAGACATTTATGAACTCGTTTTGGTGAAGGATTTCAGTGTTGCCGCTGTCAAATTTTCAGCCTCGTACCAAAAATCAAATTTATTAATAGAATGAAAACAAAAATGACATTGTCCCTTCCAAAAAGTTTGCATAATTAGCGGTCCCACAGAATTCAATTTAAATGGCAAAAAAACTAAGATTTTACGCCTTAAGCTATCTTTAGGTACACCAACGTCCGTTCCTTATAGTATGAGGATGCAGAATCATAATTGACTTGTGAGCAACACTAATCATGTTTGCTTTCGTGTTACTAATTAAAAGTCACAATACACGGAGAGCTGAAAAAAAGACTCTCATATCTTGGGAGAGACGATTATTTGCTTTTAATTACCCAGATATCATCTGTGCTTTGGTCTCTAATGCTTATGGGTACACAAGATAATTAATGGTATATAGAGAGTGCAATTTGAGAGACTCAGTATATATATATATATATATATATATATATATATATATATATATATATATATATATATATATATATATATATATATATATATATATATATATATATATATATATATATGTGTGTGTGTGTGTGTGTGTGTGTGTGTGTCTTAATATCCAATTCGCGCTATTTCGGGAATATCACAGAAGGGGAATGATAAGCGATAAATGCATTGGTACCTAAGTGACTCGAACACTCGACAGTACGCCCCAACGACTTCCAGTCGACGTTCAGAACCACTGAGCCATCAAGAGAGGTATAAGATTGTGTCGAATCTGCTGTACTCATGCCCGTCGAGTGCGAGGATTTGTACTTAGCTTTGGCATCAACGCACCCCACCATCATAGCCCAATGGTGTATATATATATATATATATATATATATATAGAGAGAGAGAGAGAGAGAGAGAGAGAGAGAGAGAGAGAGAGAGAGAGAGAGAGAGAGAGAGAGAGAGAGAGAGAGCGCGATAGATAGAATTAAAAGCACCAACTCAATTCTTTGTCATTTTTCCACTCCATAAAAATCTTTTCAAGACTTCCATCCGACTGAGCAGTTTGGTAGTGTCGACCAAAAATAAAGCTTCTTGTTTCCCTGCCTACTTCGGGGACTTCCAGTTAATGAAAACTTGTTTCCTCTCCCTGATTAAGTTACGTCGACTCTCAGGGATATTTTCCAAGGAGAAAATATTATTCTTTATACTGAGAGGAAAATATTCTCTCTCTCTGTTCGCGAGATAAGAGGATGTAAGAGGAGACAAGAGGGCTGTATATTTGACGGGATAATGGGTCCTCTAAGAGTTTTTAAGAGTCTTTTAAGAGTCTTTTAAATGCAATGAAGGGTTTCTTCTGAGATGGGGAAATCCAATAAGTTGAGATCAAGAGGAAATGATGGTCTATTAATTTCACTTCTTTTTTGTTACTTTTTTTTTTAACAATGGTAGATATATGACTGATTCGTTTATTTCTGGTCGTCATTATGAACAATATGATAGACAATAATCACTCTATATTTTGCGGAAAATAGAGAAAAATAGAGATGAAATATTAAAGTGTTATGAAGGTGAAGTGGCCCCATCAATAAAGTAAGTGGGATGAACAAATATTCACAATAATTTATTTACGCTTTCTGACGTTCATTGTTAAAATAAACTACTAAAGAAAGGAATTTTTTTTATGTAATGAATGAAGTAAAAAGAATTTTATGACACACACACACATATATATATATAAATATATATATATATATATATATATATATATATATATATATATATATATATATATATATATATATATATATATATATATATATATATATATATATATATATACTGTATATATATAAAACTTTACTTACAAGTTAACATAAAAGATACTCATATCTAGACAAATAAACATACCTTCACATACTTACATAATTATTATTATTATTATTATTATTATTATTATTATTATTATTATTATTATTATTATTATTATTATTATTATTATCCTGAAGATGAATCCTATTCATATGAAACAAGCGTACCACAGGGGCCATTGATCTGAATTTCAAGCTTCCAAAAAGTAAGTTTTTTTTTAGAAAGAAGTAACTGAAGGTAATGGGAAATATAAATGCAGCTGAAGCAGCAGTAATATTCAATAGAACCTATTATTATTATTATTATTATTATTATTATTATTATTATTATTATTATTATTATTATTATTATTATTATTCAGAAGATGAACCCTATTATTATTCAGAAGATGAACCCTATTCATATGGAACAAACCCACGTTGGCCACTGACTTGAAAATCAAGGTTCCAAAGAATGTGGCGTTCATTTGACAGAGGTACCAGTAGGCAACAGGAACAGAAAGAAGAGGTCAGCTATTAGAAAAGAAAAATAAGTTAACAAATCAATAAATAAGTAGATGAAAAAATGTAAATAAATTATCAAATGGAAGCAGAACTGCTTTAGGGTGGTAGCGCATTGCATCTGTCAACATTACAAAACCAAGTAAACATATGACACCGAGTTTGTAAAATTCAAAATTTTAACTTTTCCCATGGTCGGCAGCCAGGAGCACTGCATTCATCCCGTGAAACAGGAAGAATGTGTATGTGTGTGTGTGGGGTGGGGGAGGAGAGAGAGAGAGAGAGAGAGAGAGAGAGAGAGAGAGAGAGAGAGAGAGAGAGAGAGAGAGAGATTTTAATTTTCCCAAGGTTGAACGGAAGTTACAAGGCAGAAACGTCTCATTTGTCCCGTGAAACAGGAAGACAGTATATAGAAAAATGCACCTGTTGCAGAGAGAGAGAGAGAGAGAGAGAGAGAGAGAGAGAGAGAGAGAGAGAGAGAGACTTTAATTTTCCCAAGGTTGACCGGAAGACGCAAGACAAAACACCACAATTATCCCGTGAAACAGGACGACATTACGTAACCAAAAACCCAGCCTCTAATTCCTAATACCTTCCTCAGAGAATCCTTCCGACTTTTCTCAGCTCCACGAATCTCTCCGTCAGGAAAAGGATGTTTCTCTATCCATCTCCATCAGCTGAGATGCCTGTCTCCTCGCCAGATCATTCGGCTGGATACATTTTCTCATTATATTGCCATTTTGCTTTGCTGAACTCTACTCTCTCTCTCTCTCTCTCTCTCTCTCTCTCTCTCTCTCTCTCTCTCTCTCTCGCATAAAATTTCTCCACTCGGAGGCTAGAGCTTTATTCTAAGGTTTCTCATCTCTTTCCTATTTGTAACATTATTATTATTATTATTTTTATTATTATTATTATTATTATTATTATTATTATTATTATTATTATTATTATTATTATTATTATTATTATTATTATTATTATTATTAGCAGTATTTGTAGCAGTAGTAGCAGAAGTAATATAAAAAATCGAGTTATTGGAATAACATTCAAAGTCAGACGTTCCAATAAATAATTTTAAGGACTAAACATTTTTCAGGTTTTGAAAGCTTAAGAGATTCACAGATTAGTGCATGAATATTCATCTGAACATTCATGAGGCAATTCCTCACCTAATATAAAAACAGTTTAGACTCTCTCTCTCTCTCTCTCTCTCTCTCTCTCTCTCTCTCTCTCTCTCTCTCTCTCTCACACACACAAACACATACACACACACGCACACACTAAGAAATGAGGAACAGAATTCTGATATATAATATTTATAATCGTTAGTTTTCATACAGAAAGTTAGGAGTATGTCTGTTGGACAAGTATTGCTGTTAACAATAACCCTTACGTTTTGGAAAATGTGCCATATTATTATTATTATTATTATTATTATTATTATTATTATTATTATTATTATTATTATTATTATTATTATTATTATTATTCAGAAGATCAACCCTATTCGTATGGAACAAAACTATATGGCCATGACTTGAAATTCTATCTCCCAAGGAATATTCTGTTCATTTGAAAGAAATTACAGAAGATAATAAAAAATACTGAAAGGAGATAAATACGTAAGTACAAGGTGAATTAATTACGTCCTTTACATTTATTTGAACACCACCCACAGGCTAAGCTTTTTACTCATTATCATTATTCAGTATCTTTAAAATAACAGGAACTTTAAGAATTCTAGAAACCGCAAGCATTACATATGTACCCCCCACTGACGAAATTCGCGACCTTTTGGTGGTTTGACAGCTGTCTCAAAGTTCAGTCGTCCTTAATTAGCAACTGGACGTCCATGTTTTACTCATGGGAACTTTAAGTAACTCAGTACATAGGAGAGAGGAAGGGATTGTCTCCCACGTGTGAGAGAGGGGGAACACAGGACAAGTGCCCTTACAGGTAGTGGACAAGTTGACAACACCTGATTGACATTTATCTCTTAAAGGGGAAAGTTGGAGAAAGTTGGCATATGTAAACAGACTTACATATTGCTGGTGGTGGCTACACCTTCAGCTTCTATGGGAGTTTGCTGCTTCTGAAGAGAGAGAGAGAGAGAGAGAGAGAGAGAGAGAGAGAGAGAGAGAGAGAGAGAGAGAGAGAGAGAGAGAGTCAAGTTCATTTCCTCTTAAAAATTTCCCAGCTGTGGGTATATTTTTTTGAGTAACAAATGAAATTACGAAAACTAGATTATAGAAACAACCACTAAATACGCTTCAACAGAAACTTGTCTAACTTTCACATTTATTTTTAATACGTGTCTATAATTCAGTGTCTCTTTGTAGATTTCAAATAACAGCTGAACACATTGTCAAAATTGGAAGAACTGAATCGAAGATCTACTAAACAGACCTCTCTCTCTCTCTCTCTCTCTCTCTCTCTCTCTCTCTCTCTCTCTCTCTCTCTCTCTCTCTCTCTCTCATGGAAAGTAAGAGATGGTAAAGAGTAATACAGAAAGAGATCTCACTTATTAAAAAGGAGAAATAAATTCGTAAATTAATAAATACATAAAAATGTATTAAAATGCAAGGATAACAGCAATAGGGTGGAGATGCATTTAGGTGTTCGTAGAAGTGTTTATAATAATTACTGTCTTAGTAATCCTTTTCCATGTTTTTAGAATTAAAGAAATCCCCAAAAAAGACCTGAAGTTCGTTCACTCCCAATTATTCTGAAAAAACCGGCTGAAAATTCCTTTATACTTAGCTCATCAAAGCAAAGCGAACCGGAGTTAGCGAGTATACTCCAAGACATATTAAAGTCCGCATAATTCGAGCTAAAATCCTTGCAGAAATTGTTCGTCGGAGGTCGACGCTGAACGCAGTTTAATAACGAAAGACCTCGTTTCTGCTCGTCGAGGACCCTTAATTAGAGTAGCCTTGATTAAATTTCCCCATCTTGAGCTTGACTTTAATGCAAGGATATCGCTGGACCCTTGCCGTTCTTATTAGAATAATTTGCGGTAAGGTTTAAGTCGAACGGGTTTATGAATGAGGAAGCATAAAATGCGTTGTAATCAAATATAAATTCCTATACGAGTATTTGTACCCCTTCATACAAAGCATGTCATAAATATGTCGTAGTACACATGTCGTAAATATGTTGTAAACATGTCGTACACATGTTGTAAACATGTAATAAACATGTCGTACACATGTAAATATGTTGTAAACATGTCGTAAACATGTCGTAAACATGTCGGTCACATGTCGTAAACACGTCAGAAAAGTATCAGATACATTTCACAGACATGCTGATAACAAGTTATCGACCATAAGGTGAAAGTGGTTCCTTGGCAAATGCTGGATAATCGTATGAAGCACTGGTTAGCACTGCCAATAAATCGTTGACTTATATCTAACCTGTCTGTGATGTGTGTGCGATAAGTTCCCGACGTGTGTTTACGACAAGTTTATGATATGTTTGCGACATACTTTACTGTTTGGCGGATGCACCTTTTTACAGACTGTTCCTGGAGACTGTGTGACCCATTTCATGCCGTGCTAAACGTAAATAAACTATTTGTTCATTTGAATTGTATTTAGTTTCGCCTGTGATTGACAGGAACTATTTTGTTCCATGAGGCGAGCTCTGTTATACTGTGTAATGCAAACCCAGATTTTAAGATTTGACAGAAACTGAGTGACAAAATAACTGATTAATGGTCTGCACGAAACAATTATGGTTAGTCAGTCGGTATTCTTCTGTCTTGTAAACTGACCTTTTGTCATGATTATGTAGTTGGTTTATTTATAAAATCTAATTCAGTGGGAAGAAAGACGATAGCCTGAGTGACACTCAACTTGTAAATTCAGGGTGAGAAGTTTTTTTTTTTTTATGTGTGACACCTCTTGACATTTCGGTGTGAACATCATTCTGTTATTTTTGTTCTCGCTGTGAATTTCATTCTAGTACAAATGTTCTTTGTTTGAAAGACTACATTGAACGTTAAGTTTCTATGAAGAGATCACATGTATTTTGCAGATTTTTCCTTCTCTCTCTCTCTCTCTCTCTCTCTCTCTCTCTCTCTCTCTCTCTCTCTCTCACAGTCCTCCGAAATTAAAAAAAAAAATTCCCTTATCTTTTATTTCATCGATTTTGTTTTTTTGCAACGATACATTTTCGAGAAAAGCATTTGTGAAATCGCCCAACCTCTTCCAATTTACTACTTTTGCGAAACATCCACCTCGAACTAAACAGGGTTCCTGTATCGCGCGGAGCTTTTACGCTCTTTTTCGTCCCCAAAGTAAAAAGTCTTTTCGTAAATTTTTAAGAAATTGTTGTGAGTTGTTGTCACGAGAGGTCGCCGTTAACTCGGAAAATATCTCAGTTCTGAGCTGGATCCTTGCGGCTGATTCGGGTTTAAATTCTTAGTGGGTTTAAAACTGAATTTTGGATGGAGATTCTTGTTTCTGTTGCAAGAAATCAGATCTAAAAAGCGAAGGGCCTTGATTTTCACTCAAGAATTACGGCAGAAGAAGAAACTAATTCTTTTTTATGATTAAATGATTTCCAATAATACCAAGCTAAATGTAGAAGTTGGAGATGAAAGAAACTCCCAGTGAAAAGATTCTGTATAGTTCTCTCAGAGTTAAAAAAAAAAAAAAAAAAAAAAAAGGACTTTTTAGACCTGTATATTTAGATTTTGTACGGATTTGACGTTTCGTTTGGTCACAAGCCTTTTAAATAATTCTCTCAGCTGTATTCATAAAAATCATTACCATACAACCAACAAAGTATATATATATATATATATATATATATATATATATATATATATATATATATATATATATATATATATATATATATAATTTCTATCATATTTCACTTTGTCAAATAACTGTTACAGTTAATGGTAACAATTCATAACAAATTAATTATTGGTAAGTCAGACTTCTTCAAAGATTTTTTTTTTACCCAGAACCAAAAAAAGATTTCTAGTGAACTTAAATCTTTTTGCGGTGGTGTAAGATCAAGAAAAACGGTGTTGCAAAATGAAGAACGATTCGTCGAAACATTTCATATTAATCATGTGAATTTGGCTTAAACGATCACACACAGACAAACTTTGTACACATACATGTGTATATATATATATATATATATATATATATATATATATAGAGAGAGAGAGAGAGAGAGAGAGAGAGAGAGAGAGAGAGAGAGGTATATATACATATACTGTATATACATATATAAGATTTTTTGCATAATTCTTCAGCATTCCACTACTTAGCATGATGCGTCCCAGCCCTACTTTGCACAGTCTGCTCTCTTTAACGTCCTTCCTCTAACGTCCTTAGCATAATGGAACCAGAGAACTCGAGATATCAAGATATATTTCTTGAACTCTGTCATCTCCTGCATAATTTTGCAAGATACCTGCTTGCATTTACTTCAATTCTAAATATTTTCCAGCTCATATCATCACATATTTACATTCATGAATGTCGAATTATGAAATATATGAACAGACAAACGGGAATAAATTAATTCAAACAAACATAAATTTTAAATCAAAGAGAAATCCTTGACTCCCTCAAAACACCATATGGCCTTCCTCCATCTGCTCGTCTCTTGATTCCATCCGAAAGGTCCATTTAACCGGGTAACAGATGGGGCTCTTCTGCGTCACTTATACCTCCCTGTTATCTCTCGGGAGGCCCTTGGATCTTTTAACTCCTGGCGGAGTCGCGGAAGTAGGCGATCTTTCATTATCTTGTCCGGAAAAATTCGTTTTTTGATTCGCTCGTTAGGTGGTGAAGGGGAAGTGTTCGCTGGCGAATGTTTTTTTTTAAAGTTAGGGCAGATAAGTGTGATTCTTTTTTTTAAGAGGAAGGAAGGAGGAAAATTGTATTAAATCTTAAATATACATAGATTTGCAAGTTATATATATATATATATATATATATATATATATATATATATATATATATATATATATATATATATAAATATATATATGTATATATATACACACACACTGTACGTATATATAAATACACACACATATATATATATTATTATTATTATTATTATTATTATTATTATTATTATTATTATTATTATTATTAGTATTAGTATTATTATTATTATTATTATTATTATTATTATTATTATTATTATTATTATTATTATTATTATTATTATTCAGAAGACAAGCCTACAGGAGCCATTGACTTGAAATTCCAGCTTCCAGAGAATAATCTTTGCTCAATAAATAGAAATTAAATATTGGAAGTAGACATGGCTTTTAAAATCTTTCTCAATAAATTGAAATTAAACATTCGAAGGAGAAATGGCTTTTAAAATCTTTACTCAATAAACAGAAATTAAACATTGGAAGCAGACATGGCTTTTAAAATCTTTGCTCAACAAGTAGAATTTGAACATTGGAAGCAGACATTGCTTTTAAAATCTTTGCTCGGTAAATAGAAAAAAATGGAAATTTCTTTAACCGTTTCCACCACCACCTCACTTACTCTTTCCTCATGACACTCCATTATGATAATGTCAGTCAGACCTCCAGCCTGATTCCAGTTGGGAATGGAACGATAAAAAAAAAGCCTCCGATAATTTTCTTTCTTGGATAAAATCAAAGAATAAGAGATTTTCTCCTTTCGATATATCTAAAGTGCTTTCTTGCAAGCAGAATAGGAAGCAGTTTAACACCTGTCATCTTTTGAAAGCTCTGAGAGGAACTGATTTTAATGCTGCCTTTAGTTTTAAAGGATTTTGTATTTTTTTGGTTCACGTCAGTCAAGAATTGAATGTATTTTAGACTTTTGCTCAGTAGTGACTTAATTATATTTACGCTTTTTGCAAAGTTCAATTAACTTTAGACTATAAAAACTGTTCATCCCAATTGGAAAAGCAAATACAATTAACTTTTATTTAATAAAATCCAAAATATATCCATTTATTTAATAAAATCCAAAATGTATCCACTTAGTCGCCATTATATTGCAGCCCAACAGTCCACATTGCTCTGAACAGGTACCATTCTCTGCTGTTGTCCAAAAAGAGAGGGTGTGATGCTAGCTACACATCTCTAAAGATCTGGTAAGGAGCTGGAAGGTTGTTTATGTGAATATGTATATATACATATATATACATATATATATAATTATATATAAATGTATATATATATATAAATTCATTTATTTATATATGTTTGTGTATACATAGTGCGTATTCCTGTACGTATACATATTCACGAATAGCCTACCAGGACATTTAATCTATGTATATTTACGAATTGATAAAATTTTCTTCCTTTCTTCCTCTTAAAAAAAAACATCACATGTATCTGACCTAACACTAAAAAAACATTCGCCAGCGAGTACTTCCCTTCACCACCTAACGAGCGAATCAAAAACGAATTTTTCGAGACGAAGTAATGAAAGATCGCCTCCTTCTGCGACTCCGCCACGAGTTAAAAGATCCAAGGGCCTCCCGAGAGATAACAGGGAGGTATAAGTGACGCAGAAGAGCCCCATCTGTTACCCGGTTAAATGGACCTTTCGGATGGAATCATGAGACGAGCAGATGGAGGAAGGCCGTGTGGTGTTATGAGAGAGTCAAGGATTTCTCTTTGATTTAAAATTTATGTCTGTTTGAACTTATTTATTCCTGTTTGTCTGTTCCTATATTTCATAATTCGACACTCATGAATGTAAATATGTGATGATATGAACTGGAAAATATTTAGAATTATACTAAATAGAATAGATATCTTGCAAAATTATGTAAAAGATGACAGAATTCAAGAAATGTATCTTGATATCTCGAGTTCTCTGGTTCCATTATGCTAAGGAAGTTGGAGAGCGCAGACTGTGGAAAGTAGGCTAGCATGCATTATGCACATTAGTGGAAGACTGAAGACTTATGCAAAAAACCTTGTGTATGTATAATATATACACCTCTCTCTCTCTCTCTCTCTCTATCTATCTATCTATATATATATATATATATATATATATATATATATATATATATATATATATATATATATATATATATATATATATATATATATATATATATATATATATATATATATATATATTTATATATATATATATATATATATATATATATATATATATTTTTTATATATATATATATATATATATATATATATATATATATATATATATATATATATATATATACATACATACATATATTCGTGTACACATGTTTGTCTGTGTGCTAAATTCACATGATTAATATGAAATGTTTCTGATGAATCTCTCTTTATTTTGTAAGTTTTTCTTGATCTTACACCAACGCAAAAAAAATATAAAGTTCACTAGAAATCCTTCTTTGGTTCTGGATAAAAATCTTTTGAAGAAGTCTGACTTACCAAAAATTAATTTGTTATGAATTGTTACCATTAATTACAACAGTTATTTGACAAAGTGAAATATGATTACATAATATATAAACTTTGTTGGTTGTATGGTAATGATTTTTATGAATACAGCTGCCAATTTTTTTTTTATTTGTGACCAAAAGAAAGTTCAGATCGGTACAACATCTAAATATATAGTATAAAAAGTTCTTTTTACTCTACAGAATCTTTTTACTGAGAATTTCTTTCATCTACATCTTCTAAATCTCATCTGGTATTAATGAAAATTCTTTAATCATAAAATAGAATTAGTTTCTTCTTCTGCCGTAATTCTTGAGTGAAAATCAAGGACCTTCACTTTTCAGACCTGATTTCCTGCAACAGAAACTAGAATCTCCATCCAAAAATTCCATTTTAAACTCACTAAGAATTTAAACCCAAATCAGCCACAAAAGATCCAGCCCAGAACTGAGATACTTTCCGAGTTAACGGCGACCTCTCGTGACAACAACCCACAACAATTTCTTAAAAATTTACGAAAAGACTTTTTACTTTGGGGACGAAAAAGAGCGTAAAAGCTCTACGTGATACAGGAACCCTGTTTAGTTCGCAGTGGATGTTTCGCAAAAGTAGTAAATTGGAAGGGGCCGGGCGATTTCTTAAATGCTTTTCTCTAAAACGTATCGTTGCAAAAATAGCAAAACCGATGAAATAAAAGATAAGGGTTGAAAAGAATTTGTATTTTCGTCGAGGATATGAAAATACTAAAAAGAAAAAGAATGTAGTTTTAAGAGATGAATTTTGAAGAGGCCGCTTTTTCAATGGCATTTCAATAATCATCGTTCTTTTAGTTTTCATAATTCAATAATCATCGTTATTTAGTTTTCATATTTCAATAATTATCGTTCTTTTAGTTTTTATAATTCAATAATCATCGTTCTTTTAGTTTTCACAATTCAATAATCATCGTTCTTTTAGTTTTCATAATTCAATAATCCTCGGTCTTTTAGTTTTCACAATTCAATAGTCATCGTTCCTTTAGTTTTCATAAATCAATGACTTGTACGAATTTCGAATTTCTGGTGTAGTTCATAAAAAGTACTATATTCCTTGAACTTATATGAATAGAAATAATATTCTAATTGTAATATTTACCCTCTAAAATTACAAAACTTAATTCTCTGATAATTTATTAATCCAAGCAATGGATTAAGCTTAAAATATCTGTATCGTACAATGCGATGCTTCAAAATATTGATGATAACGAAAGTCATCGTCAATACTATCAAAGAAATTAGGAGAGAGAGAGAGAGAGAGAGAGAGAGAGAGAGAGAGAGAGAGAGAGAGAGAGAGAGAGAGAGAGAGAGAAGGGGAGAAATAGAGAGATACATGATTAAGGACAGAATTTAAGAGAGAGAGAGAAAGGGGGGGAGACAGTTTAGTACAGGATTCGAGAGCGAGAGAGAGATAGGTATAGTCATTGGTAGAATATGAAAGAGAGAGAGAGAGAAAGAAAAAGAGAGAGAGAGAGAGAAAGAAAAAGAGAGAGAGAGAGAAAGAATGAGAGAGAGAGGAGGGGAGAGATAGTCTATGATAGGATTTGAGAGAGGAGAAAAATGTGAAGAGAGATAGTTTAGGACAGAGAGAGGGAGAGAGAGAGAGAGAGAGAGAGAGAGAGAGAAATTTAAAGGGAGAAAGAGGGGCTGAGAAATAGTATAGGACAAGATGAGAGAGAGAGAGCGCGCGCACGAAAAATCTGCAAAGTAAAGTGATCTCAAACAACTACGAAACACAGAATCCCGTCGTATCGAAAACCCAGTATGTGAAATTTATCGTGTTCTCAAAATGCGAATATACGGACTTAAAATTATTTCAGCGAAGGCATATAAATCGAGGAAACTTATTCTCTCTCTCTCTCTCTCTCTCTCTCTCTCTCTCTCTCTCTCTCTCTCTCTCTCTCTCTCTTAAATTCTGTCCTAAATTATGTATCTCTATGTTTCTCTCAATCTCTCAGAATCATAAACTCTCTCTCTCTCTCTCTCTCTCTCTCTCTCTCTCTCTCTCTCTCTCTCTCTCTCTCTCTCTCCTCTCTCTCTCTTTCCGGGTCTGCCAAGCGGATATAATAGGATGATAAGACCTCCCCAGGTTTCCTTCTTTCGCTTTCTGTCTTGACTTATTCATCTTTTATTGCGAGGTTCGCGAAAGGCTGCACCCTCCGATAAATCTTCCTTTTCATTCCTGAGTTACTGCCAGATTTGACAAGGCAGATTTCTTGATTTCTACTTCTTCTTCTTCTTCTTCTTCTCTTCTTCTCGTCTGCTGGGAGAAGGAGAGCTCAGAGTCTTTCTCTCTCTCTCTCTCTCTCTCTCTCTCTCTCTCTCTCTCTCTCTCTCAATCTGCGTAGGTTCCTATATTTTTTTCTTTGAAAGTTCGGAAAAAGGGGCCTAAAATGTGGATTATGAGGGAGTAATTGAATGGAATTCATTCGTGGTATACAGTCTAATATATTTGCATACATACACGCGCACAGACACACACACGCACACACACGCACACACATGCACACACACGCACACACACACATATATATATATACTGTATGATTGTATTTATATATGTATACATACATACATATATATAATGTGTGAGCGTGTGTATGTGTATTTTGAAATTGCCAAAATTGTAATTTAGCAATAAGGTCGTCATTTTTACAGGTATTTTTTACAAAACTGCCTCATTTGCTATCAATTACATACCTGATCGAGTATTTACAAAGCGGAAAAGATACTTAGATGATTTCTTTTGCGTTAATCATTAACGCCCACGTTGGCCGGCAACGGAAGCATCCTTTGCTCCAGCAAGTGGAAAGGAAGGCTTCGCCATTTTCCCTTTTGAAAAATAGGAGGAATTTAAAACAAGTAAAAAAAATGGGCCCAAGTTTCTTCGGCGCAATCGAGTTTTCTGTACAGCCGCTACAGCGTACAATCAAGACCACCGAAAATATATCTATCTTTTGGTGGTCTCAGTGGAATGCTGCATGAGCTGCGACCTATGAAACTTTAACCACGACCCGGTTGTGGCCTATCCTATGTCGTTGCCAGAAGCACGATTATGGCTAATTTTAACCTTCAATAAAATAAAAAAAAAAAAAACTTCTGAGGCTAGAGGGCTGCAATTTGGTATGTCTGATGGTTGGAAGGTGGATGATCAACATACCAATTTGCAGCCCTCTAGCCTCAGTAGTTTTTAAGATCTGAGGGTGGATGGACAGACAAAAAAAGCCATCTCGATAGTTTCCTTTTACAGAAAACTAAAAATCAGATACTCTAAAAACCAGGATGTCAATTAACGTCAATTGATTCCAGTCAGTAGAAGCACTTTGTATACGGAAATGGTTTTTAAACACATTTTCCAAATTAACGGTTTTTTTTAGAAAGGTGCCATTTCGAACTCACATTGAAACAGCAAAGAAATTACTGACTATGTTGTAATTTTACGACGAACGTAAATAAACCTGCAATGGTTAACAAAACTTTGGGGTGTTTTTTATGCCAGATACAAATCAAAATCAAAATTGTAAACTCTAGGAAGGGTGGAAGTCAATCTGTACTTTTAAGTTGTTCTACAATTACTTTTTCAGATAGTTTTCTTTCAGGTATATTGGCACACAGCACTAAAAACTCCACGAATTAATAGGTTATCTGTTGTAAGCACACACGTACACACACACACACACACACACACACACATAT
Source organism: Macrobrachium rosenbergii (assembly GCF_040412425.1). Taxonomy (NCBI): domain Eukaryota; kingdom Metazoa; phylum Arthropoda; class Malacostraca; order Decapoda; family Palaemonidae; genus Macrobrachium; species Macrobrachium rosenbergii. Next base: position 313,892 of record NC_089769.1, on the reverse strand, counting down.
ATATATATATATATATATATATATATATATATATATATATATATATATATACAAAATATATATAGACGCAAAATTACCTAAAAAACTGATTTTATAAGATAGACGGAAGCAAAATCTGAAAATCGAAATATGAAACGTATCTTATTCGCTACAACTTTTCCCCATCTCTCTATATTTTATCAAAAAAAAATTGAGAGTGTCTATTCACATCTTGTCTCCCTATTTCACTGCATCCTCTTATTTTTTTTTCCCCCTCATCGCCTTTTCCAGCACGAGAACGGGCGTACTGTATTCCAGCCTACTGAAAAGAATAGTATGTCTGGTAAAATCCTGGAAAACTGGAAATTCTTCGATTTCTGGAATCCATTTTTCCCTGGTTTTAGCTCATATTTTTCTCCTGCGCTCTATTTTTAGTTTCCACTTCGCACTTGTGAGGGAAAAATCCCCCCCCCCTTTTTTCATATACGCTTTCATTTTTACCTTCCGTTTCTGGCGTTATGTAATTTTTCTCTTTTTTTTCTCGAGTTACCTTTTATATCTTACTATTTTTCATTTCATCAGACTTTGTCGATTCTCTACATTCAGTTCATAAGACAGTGCTCAGTAAATTATTTTCCCTTTTTAGAGTTTTATGTGTCATTCTGGACTCAATTCAAACGACAACCAATTACTCAGCGTCCTGATTAGGTCGAGTTCCTTCCTGTAAACTTCTGAAATGAAAAGGAATTACATTCATCTTTCATTTATATTTAGGAATTTCTCAGAATTTCCCAGCTGTTATAGAAAACTACCCGGGAAAAAGTTCATTCCGTAGAATTACAAGATTTCAATCTACCATGCAGCATTAAACCACCCAGTCGAATAGGATGACTGTGACGGACCAAAAAAAATAATAATAATAATAATAGGTAGTAAATCCTCTATCATACATGTGGTGTTGAAGGTGATAGCTACATCAGCAACATTCAGTTTGTATAGAGTTGTCTTTATTTTTCTGATAGCTGGTTTTTCTAGATTATTGCATTCTGCCGGTAACACGCCGATACTCGCCATAATTGGAGAGGAAAACAGTTTGCAAAATTGAATAGTTTATTTCCGATGAATTCGGCAGATCAGCAACAGAATACTGAAATCGGGAGTTCACCTTCCGTAGAGTTATCCTTCAGGAGAAAGTCGACGTATTTATAAACCTACTTTTTCTTCCAACAGGTTGAACGCAAGCTAAAGATTCCTGAATTTCGTCCTAACCTGCTGAAAATTCACCTCCCACGAAAAACCGACCCTTCGTTGAATGGTAACTTCTTAAAATTCTCATCACGGTGAAACTGATGATCAGGAGATGCGATAAAATTTAGGACACTGCCGAAAAATACCTGCGTTGTATTCATTACAGCAGTAATAATCAGTAAGGTAAGGTGTAGTCATTAGTCTCAGAATGCAAGCATGTGTTTTTAATCACCTGAGCGCACAGGTAGGATTCGTGCTTAGGTCAAATTGCATGTTCCATCTTTAAGTTAAATCTCACTACTTTGATTTTAGACTTAATATGATATCAGCGTACGTTATTATGAAAGTTCTTGAATATTTTTATGAATGTCAATTTATTTCCTCGGTCAGAATATTGAAATTGTACTCTCTCTTTGATTTTAATGATTTTAAATGCTGGTCGATTGTACATTGCTACGTACGAGTTACTTCTCTGTTTATAAATATTGCAGTGATGATGAAATATTAATTTCAATTTTGAGATCTAATCTTTAACTTAGGATATATATATAAATACATACATACATACATATTATATATATATATATATATATATATATATATATATATATATATATATATATATATATGATTATAATAATTTTTGTACGTGGTTCATTTATCAAACATTACCACAGGTGAAAAATAAGAGACGGGGTGTAGGTCCTGACCGGTTTCGACTTTATTTCCAAGCCATTGGCGAAGGACTGATGCAGCGTAATATTGCCCTCTTTTTTATAGCCTTTTAATAGGTTGTCGTGTGATTACAGGGCCGAACTTGAAGTCAAGTCTCACCACTTTGAGTTTAGACTTTATAAGATATCAGTATACATCATTATGAATACGAAAGTATGTGTAGTTCCTCGTCTCAGTGTTAATCATGAGTGCAATGTTACTTTTGAGTCATTTCTCGATTTGCAGTTATTACAGTGATGCTGGAATAGTGACTTCGGTTTTGAAAACTAGTGTTCAGCTAGGATATATATATATATATATATATATATATATATATATATATATATATATATATATATATATACTGTATATGTATATATATATATATATTTTTTTTTTTAAAGTAGGCTTCAACTAGGACCTATATATATATACACTATATACATATATATATATATATATATATATATATATATATATATATATATATATATATATATATATAATTATAAATTACTGGAAGATGTTGTTGGTGAAGAATAGTGCATAATTGTACCACTGATTCTCATCAAAAGATGATTAACTGTACAAAACCCACAAAGCTGTTGCAGCCTGTATTCCCATAAACAAGCCAAACAGAATTAGACTTTAAAGCAGATATAGACATCAAATACCACTTTCTAATCGTGTATAACTGAACACATCTAGAGGGACATAAACCCAAAAATAGAAGGACTGGTATCGACAAGATATATATAAAAAACTTCAGCATAAAAATCTTCAATCACTCTTCAGAGAATGGAGGACTGTGGGTTTCCCAATGGAGTGGACAGTTGTCAACACCAGATGAGTCAACAAACAATACCTGCAATCATGGAAGAAGAATCTTTCTTATCTGTGAAAATTATTTGTCGAGCGCTTTCCAATGGCGTCATTGTCATTCGTGGATGTTCCTCTTACTTTCTCTTTTCAGTTTTCCGTAAAAGAAAACTACTGTGCCGGCTTTGTCTGTCCGTCCGCACTTTTTCCTGTCCGCACTTTTCCTGTCCGCACTCAGATCTTAAAAGCTACTGAGGCTAGAGGACTGAAAATTGGTATGTTGATCATCCACCCTCCAATCATCAAACATAAGTTGCAGCCCTCTAGCCTCAGTAGTTTTTATTTCATTTAAGGTTAAAGTTAGCCATAATCATGCTTCTGGCAACGACATAGGATAGGCCACCACCGGGCAGTGGTTAAAGTTTCACGGTCCGCGGCTCATACAGCATTATACCGAGACCACCGAAAGATAGATCCATTTTCGCTGGCCTTGATTATACGCTGTAGTGGCTGTACAGAAAACTCGATTGCGCCGAAGACACTTCGGCGCATTTCTTACTTGTTATTGTTCGGTATCTCTTATCTCCTCATTCTAGACGTCTCAGTTTTGGAAGGAATGAAACTTAAATGAATTCTGATTGGCATTCTTACTCCAATTAAATAGATGAAATTACGATGAGAAACATATATCGAATATTTATTTTTGGATGTTTCAGTTTTGATGGAATGTAATCTAGAAGAAATTTTGAAGTGATTCCTACTCCAAATATTAAAATTTCGACGGAATAAGTAGATGAAATTATGATGAAAAACATATATCGAGTATTTATTTTTTCGTTTGGATGTTTCAGTTTTGGATGGAACGTAATCTAGACGAAATCTGATTTACATTCCTACTTCACTAATTAAAATTTCAATAAAATAAGTAGATGAAATTATGATGAAAGCGATTTATCGAATATTGATCTTCCCAATAATGACTTACCGCTGCCTGATACTTTTTTGTTGCATTATCCATTTTTTTCGCAAATGCTTTTTCGATAGCCGCCTGAAAACACGTGAGGAATTCTCAGCTGCATACCTCCCTCCGGATGCGTAAAAATGGCACGACATGAATAAAAAAATAAAGAAAAAAGATAAAAAGAGTAAAATGGACATTTTCTGATGTGGAATCTCACGCCTTGCTTCCATTCTATATTTTCATTTGTACTGCACTACCTGGCGTTGAATTCTGGACAATATGTAGGAGATTTTTAGTTTTCTGAAAAAAAAAAAACTATTGTGCCGGCATTGTCTGTCCGTCCGCACATTTTCCGTTCACCTTCAGATCCTAAAAAACTACTGAGGCTAGAGGGCTGCAAATTGGTATGTTGATCATCCACCCTCCAGTCATCAAACATACCAAATTGCAGCCCTCTAGCCTCCTCAGTAGTCTTTATTTTATTTCGAGGTTAAAGTTAGCCGTAATCGTGCTTCTGGCAACGATATAGGATAGGCCACAGCCGGGCCGTGGTTAAAGTTTCATGGGCCGCGGTTCATACAGCATTATACCGAAACCACCGAAAGATAGGTCTATTTTCGGTGGCCTGGATTATACGCTGCAGCGGCTGTACAGAAAACTCGATTGCGCCGAAGAAACTTCGGCGCATTTTTTACTTGTATTATTTACAAGAAGCTTTCTTTTCACAGATACTCATAACATCATCGCATAGCCATACAGAACTAACTAAGGCCTGTTCATAAGGTTTCCAGTTCTTGAAGCTATAGCTCTGATCTTAACAAAACATGAAGATGGGCCCTGTGGTACTTCAGTCTTTTAGACGAGACACTTTTCTTTTTATATGCTTTTATTTAACTTGAATTCTGTGTCTGTTTGAATGTCTCTCTGTTTGGGTCAAATCTTGTAACTTAATTTTCGACCTGTTCCCTTTGTCCTGTGGTCTTGAAATTTTGCATGATATTCTTTTTTTTTTTTTTTTTTACTTTTTAGTGCATTTTAGTATAAGCATGTTTGAAAAAAATTAGATTTTTTATTAATAAAAAGAGATTTAAACCAGTCTCCCATTTCAGAAAACCTTCAAAATGTATCAGTTGATTTTCGCATTCTTTTTCCTCTTTAAGACACTAATTTTTCAAAGCTGTTTCACGTTTATTTAATCCTGACAGAATCCTCAACGGCCTGTAGGGCAAATTTAGCTAAAGGTCCGCTGTGATATATAATGGAAGAATAAAAAAAATTTTCAGTCATTTATCATAGAATTCTTACAAGTCAGTGGTTCTCAACTGGTGGTCCATGGACCACTAATTGTCCACGGTCCACGGTTCTCGATATTTTGGTACACAGGACGTTCACTATATATATATATATATATATATATATATATATATATATATATATATATATATATATATATATATATATATATATATATATATATATATATATATATATATATATATATATATATATATATATATATATATATATATATATATATTTATATTGATAATAAACTAAGAGATTGGTACGCATATCTTAAAATTTATTGTCATTCATTTTATTGTATTATTCCTATTCCTATTAAAAAACCGTAATGGCAATCTTCAGGTTGTAATTCTAGTGTAAGAAATATGTTTCAATCCAAAATATCTGCAGTCAGTGCTTTATTTATCGGTACTCGAAAAAGAAACAGTCCACGATAATTCATTTTCACTGGCCTGGTGGTCCGCGACCTGAAATGAGTTGAGAACTATTGTTCTAGACAGTCCCTGGTTTTATTATGATAACTTGTTTTGTTTACATTTTGTCTTGGAAATCAGTTGCAGTACATCGATTTGTGCATTGTAAAATAACCCTCCTATCGGTGAAACAAATCCACAGTTATGTGTAGGTACAGATACATTTAAAAATAAATCCAAACAGATAGCTTTCGGGAATCTGTTAGGCTGAAAAGGGGAATCGAACATATTTTTTTAAATATGTTTGTACCCATACATAACCGTGGGTATGTTTCTACATTTCAAGGCTCGTGCTACTATGAGTATTTTTTAATGTCCCTGTTATTCCTCAAAACCATTTCACTGGTTCTCGATTTTTTTTTTTCTGAGATTCTACACCGTTTCGTTTTCATATTTTTGTGACTCGTGCTACAATGAGTATTTTTAATGTCCCTGTTATTCCTCAAAACCATTTCGCCTGTTCTCGATTTTTTGTTCAGAACTTCTGCACAGTTTCTATCTCATAGCATTTTTGTGGCCTAAAACCTCGTCTAGCAGAGAAACCTTTCAAAAAAACCTCTCCAGTTTTTCCAGGAAGTCACAGATATCTCTTTTTCAGCACCCACTCCATTTGTCATACGACGGAGAACATCTGTCGGGAGAATATGTGCTGTTTCTGAGGTCCTCCGAGTGTCGCCCCAACCTTGCTGTTGGGAAAATGAAACTTTGGATTCTACCAGACTGAAGGGAATTTTCCTTTCCGTCTCACCTTGAACGTCAAATTTCCCTGCGGAGTTCCGACGGTTCAGGGGAAACTCGTTTTCCCGAAGGTGTGTGAAAGCTGGAAAACTCCTTTAACCTTCCTTAATTGCTTTATGGGTGTTGGAGAAGTTTTCCCTTCCCCAAAAGTGCTTCCAATCTGTGCAGAGATTTTTTTTTCCCCGTCGGAAGATGAGTAACTTTGTGAGTTTTTGTTTTCTGTAAAAGAAAACTATTGTGCCGGCTTTGTCCGTCCGTCTGCTCTTTATTCTGTCCGCACTTTTTTTCTGTCCGAGCTTTTCTGTCCGCCCCCAGATCTTAAAAACCACTGAGGCTAGAGGGCTGCAAATTGGTATGTTGATCATCCACCCTTCAATCATCAAGCATACCAAATTGCAGCCCTCTAGCCTCAGTAGTTTTTACTTTATATAAGGTTAAAGTTAGCCATGATCGTGCGTCTAGCAATGATATAAGACAGGCCACCACCGGACCGTGGTTAAAGTTTCATGGGCCGCGGCTCATACAGCATTATACCGAGACCACCGAAAGATAGATCTATTTTCAGTGGCCTTGATTATACGCTATACAGAAAACTCGATTGCGCCGAAGAAACTTGAGCGCATTTTTTTACTTGTTTTTTCCTAACAGCTGATCTCTTCTTTACGTATTTCCTATTATCTTCTGCAATTTCTTTGAAATGAACACCATCTTCTTTGGAAGCTTGAATTTCACGAATAGGAGTTATCTTCTGAATAATAATAGTACCAGAACACTGTTAAAGGCTAACATCTTTATTCATTGGCACTAAATATCTTCAATCAACGCCCATCGATCGGTATGGAAATCGGAGACGGACAGAGACTCCTTTCATCAAGAGATCCAACTCGCTCTGTTACCAGCCAGTGAATTCCACACCAGCTAACGAACAATTACTTATGGATACGCTGTGTAGCCTCACCTGACAACAGTGCAGTGTCTGAGTCCAGAGGGACTGCTGGCACGCCTTCTGATGGGGTTAAAACGAATTACCCCTAGACCTACGCCGAAGGATTGAGGAAAGTTTTAGGACAGTGGTTTTTGATCTTTTTATTGCCACGCCCCCTCTAAGAGTTGGTCCTTTCCTCCACGCCCCCGCTCCCCTTGCATCCATGAGTAAAGTTCTCTCCAAGTTTAAAGGAAAATTGGAAAAAAAGAGAAAGAGAAGGGGTGTTTTTATTTATTTGGGAATGAATTAGTGAGATATTTGACACTGCTTCTTAGCGGCTCTTGTTAAGAGAATAACGAATATAATTAGAGAGAGAGAGAGAGAGAGAGAGAGAGAGAGAGAGAGAGAGAGAGAGAGAGAGAAACATGACATTTCAATAGTATTTTCATATATGTTTCAGGGGGGAGAGAGAGAGAGAGAGAGAGAGAGAGAGAGAGAGAGAGAGAGAGAGAACAGAGTTAATATTTTAGCTCGCTCAAGATATATGAGGCAATTCTCGAGTGCGCGGTTTACAAGGCGCCCTATCTAATATTCATCACTTAATGGATACCATGTCATATTCTGCTCTTATTATCCTGTTATCGGAATTTGTGTCAGTAGTTGCAAATAAGGGAAATAAGTCATTTCAGATTAGGGAAAGGCACTCAAGAATATTACTTATTGATGGCATTTATCGATCACTCAAAGTAATAGAATACATTTGTCACATATATATATCTCAT
>NC_089769.1:260948-300948 GCF_040412425.1 Macrobrachium rosenbergii | reverse complement strand
ACCAAGGACCAGGAACAACCAAGGACCAGGAACCAGGGACCAGGTACAGAATGCTGTTCAACCTTCACGGCAGGGCGGGATTCAACTATTCTAACTGGTGAGCTTATTTTTCTATATGTCTGGATCATCTTAAACAAGCCCATTAATTACAGTAGAAAATACATAAATAGTCGTTAAAACGCCGAAGTTACTGAAGGTTTCGTATAAAGAGTTTTATTTAAACGTGTGAACCTCGAGATATGGATAAGTTAATAAAATTGACTCAGCACTGAAGCTAAACGTTTCGCCAGAAGTGTCATGTTAAATTAAACAAAGGTCAATAAGGTCAGGAACTGAAGTCTTAGTTCATTTTTGAACGGTATAATAGTCAGTACAAAAATGCTACATTGATTCCACATGACCAAATAACATTCTTATTAAGCCTGTTCCATTCATGATCTGATTTTGGTTTGATATCGAGTATGAGGTGGGTCATGCTCAGTATACTTTATATAAATGTTCATCCTGTGCGTCTAGTTTGTTTATAAGACCTATCTAGTAACACAAAGTTGAAGTAAGTTTGTTGAAAGCAGACAAAATAGAAACAACTAGTCTTTGTTGTTTCTCTTGAAGGCATCCTTTCTGACACTGGTTGCTCGATCAATCAATTACAGCCCATAGTATTTTTGTAGGAATTTCCGTTGTGTTTTTAAAAGTAGGCTCCCAGCATCTCGTTAAGACAGCGTCACAACACCACTGTATTGGCTGAAGGCTATATATATCATATTTCACCTTTGCGACTGTTGTTGCATTCTGCAACCTAACACCCTCATTGCACATGTATTAGGGGAAGTTCAGTGACGCTCTTTTAACGTCACAGCTTTCTTCCTTTACAGTATTAATCCTCTCTTACAACTTGATCCTGTGCTGTCTTGACCCTTCCACCGAAAAGTGTCTGAGTTTTCACAGCAGTGTCCCTGCGTATTCCCTCAAAGACAGGGCTCGTAGGCCTATCAATCCACTCCATACACTTGCAGCATTATTTGCCAAAATTTTAAGCCTCCAGAGACTGTCCTAGGTCTAATGCCTCCGTATTAATCATTAATTTCTTACCTCTCAGGTCTCTGGGCGTTGTGAACACTTGATCACGTGACAGGCAATAAATCTGCTGCCTTGAAGCTCAATTTTCTACAACAAGAAAACGTGGCCAGGTATTCCTGAAAGGTAAGGAAGTGCCTGTCGCTTGTTCAATGTATCAGAAAAGAGTGATTTTTGTTCGCTGATCTAGATTTGTGCAAAATGGATGATGAAACGTAGAGATTGCCCATGATAATGCGCACAGTTCTGTTGTTACTCTTTTTAGGGAAATTTGCTTACAATCCCATTTTCAGCTACCGTAATATTTACTACAGCCATGTCTAAAAAAAATTCATTAAGATACATTGAGAAAATGAAAACGTTTGAAACTAGTCTTAAAAAGATCCTGTCCAATCTGTGCCCCTGTTAATCAAAGGGGGCTAAGTATAGGACGGATTATTTCCTATTTCGATGCCTTGCCAGCCAAAAGAAAGATCTCAGCGTGACATGAAGTCATTAGCTTCTTCCTTCTCTCTTCAGGAAAGTGTCTGCAGTGTGCTCGCACATCAATGGAACAAGTTGAACGGATGTCTGTCTCACAGTTCCACAAGAATACTGAAGAATCTGCTGTGAACGAAGAGCATTTACTGAAAAATCTGCTGTGAAAGAAGAGCTTTTACTGAAGATTTTGCTGTGAAAGAAGAGCGTTTACTGAAGAATCTGCTGTGAAAGAAGAGCGTTTACTGAAGAATCTGCTATGAAAGAAGAGCGTTCACTGAAGATTCTGCTGTGAAAGGAGAGTGTTTACTGAAGATTCTGCCGTGAAAGAAGAGGGTTTACTGAAGAATCTGCTGTGAAAGAAGAGCGTTTACTGAAGAATCTGCAGTGAAACAAGAGCGTTCACCGAAGAATCTGCTGTGAAAGAAGAGCGTTTACTGAAGAATCTGCAGTGAAACGAGCGTTCACCGAAGAATCTGCTGTGAAAGAAGAGCGTTCACTGAAGAATCTGCTGTAAAAGAAGAGCGTTTACTGAAGAATCTGCTGTGAAAGAAGAGCGTTTACTGAAGAATCTGCTGTGAAAGAAGAACGTTTACTGAAGAATCTGCTGTGAAAGAAGAGCGTTTACTGAAGAATCTACTGTGAAAGAAGAGGGTTTACTGAAGAATCTGCTGTGAAAGAAGAGGGTTTACTGAAGAATCTGCCGTGAAAGAAGAGGGTTGACTGAAGAATCTGCTGTGAAAGAAGAACGTTTACTGAAGAATCTACTGTGAAAGAAGAACGTTTACTGAAGAGACGCCTGCATTTGCGTTTGTCAGATTTGTAAAGGGCAGCCTGAATGAAGTAGGAAAATGGCCTCATTCACAACAAATGTTGGAAAGTCCTACTTTCACATAAAGAGATGATAATCTTACTGATACTGATTGTCTAAAGTAGGGTAGTGTTGAGTTCACAGCCATGAGCAAATGTTAGTTTATCAAGGCCACAGCAGTGCCTTTGGACCCAAAGTCGAGCCCAGTTCAGCTTTAGGAGCCTTTATCATATGAGGCAGTTCACTGTGGCTCAGCATATTTGATTTAGCACTTCAGCCTGTTATGCGTTTAATATTTCAGGATATATATTTTTCACGTCCATTTCCTCCCACTTTGTTTGCCATCAGGTAGCTCAGTTCATTCAGGATGTATAGAATTTTTCTTACCTGATGTTCATACAGTATAAGCTTACCTGATGTTCATACAGTATAAGCTTTATCTTAAACTCATGAGCATTGACCCAGAATTTCTACAAGTTTACCATTAGGTAAAGTACAGCTCAGTATGTTTCATGATCCGTACTTGTCTTGCTGAGACGACTTATCACGTCGTATCAGCTGACAGTTATTTTTTAGTACATGTCAGGGTACATAGTTTATTTCCCACTTGAATTTCTCTATCAGCTACAAAGAAGCATAGTGTTTCGGGGTATATTAAATTGTGAACTTAATTTTATTATCAGGTTAACAGTAGTTAAGTGGTGTCTCATTATACTTCAGGATACTTACCCATTCTAGGTAAGACACCTAAGTTGAATATGTCAAGTACTTCAGTACATTTTATGATCGTTTTATTTTAATTTCGTACTAGTTTGATATGACCATCAGCTCAACATTTTTAGGTTACATAGGTTTTTAAAATTAAATCCTTATCTGTTTAATATTAGCTATCAAGTAGTTTATACATTACAGGATGCATAGTTTTGTTTACTCGAATCTATATCTGTTTGATGTCGGTTACAAGTAGTTCAGTGTATCCGGATACATAGGTCATTTTCTTATTCATATTAGCTATCTGGCATCTTCAGGATAATTCTTTGTTCACGTGAGATTCATAAGTTGAAGACTGGCTATCAAAAAGCTCAGGATTCTCTCTGTCTCTCTCTCTCTGTCTCTCTTATTTCAGTTCTGTACCTCCGTGACACATGGAATAAACTGCCACCAGGAGTTGTAAACAGCAACAGTATGGAAGAGTTTAAAAGAAAGATAGACAATTCATTAGAACACTGTGAATGAACAGTAAACAATGCTTGTAGAGATAGGTGAGTCCATGATGTCTCCTTGGATGGACTAATAAGTCTTTTAGACATCCTAATCCTTGTAACTCTCTCTCTCTCTCTCTCTCTCTCTCTCTCTCTCTCTCTCTCTCTCTCTCTCTCTCTCTCTCTCTCTCTCAGCAGTATTAACTTCAGCTACCAAGGAGAGTAGTATATTTCAGAATACAAAATTTGCACTTGTACAAATTTAATATCTATCAGGTAACCTAGGATGTTTTAGGCAACATAATACCAGACGGGAATTTATTATCAGTGTAATATCTGCCTCAGATAGTCATTATTATTATCATTATTCGGAAGATGAAAGCTATTCATATGGAACAAGCCCACCATAGGGGCCATTGACTTGGAATTCAAGCTTCCAAAGAATATGGTGCTCGTTAGGAAGAAGTAAGAGGAGGTACAGGGAAATACAGAAAGAAGAAATCTCACTTATCAAAAAAAGAAAAAATAAATTAATAAATAGATAAAAATGTATTAAAATGCAAGAAGAATGGTCTTAGGGGTAGTAATGCATTGCATCTTCGCTTAAACTTCTGAAGTTCCAATTGCTACAGTGGCTACAATTTGAAAATGTCTCTTTAAGGATAGTTTTTCATCGACTTAGCTTTGATTTGCATTATCAGTCAGTAGGCCATTGTTCGGTGCATGCTTGCCTGGATATGAAGGTCAACAGTAGGTTATGATTATTATTGTCTGTCATTTTCCTCGAATTTAAAAATTGCCAGTAGCAGAAAGTTCATTAGTTAGAAAAAATAGGTTTGGTGGTTTCCTGCAAGGTCTTTGCGTTGGACAGTTTAGTTAGAAATAGTTGTGTGGAGTAAAACCTGAGGTATTATTAACCTTTATAGAATAGAAAATATTTTAGGCTGAAGTTTAAATTTCTGTTATTTTTCCTCCCCAATGAATAAGGTATTCGTGAACTAGCTTCCTCCATACTTAGGGACTGAATGGAGTTAAGCTTCTTATATATTCCTCGTAGCTCTAACCTAAAGTTTGTTTCAGCTGTTGATTCATATCAGAGTTCCTTTAGAATTAAATTCAAAATGGTTTGAAGAACTTGCGTTCTTGTGATGTTATGTAAGTGTTGGTACTTTTCCTTTGAAACTGAGGATACTGAAAGGTTTTGTTTAATGCAGGGGAGAGATCTCATTCTGGAGCATTTTAAAGTTTGTATTGTTAAGGCAGGAGATGTTTCAGAATTTGGTATATTAGTTTTATCTCAAACTTTATGGCATAAAGAACTTGTCATTCTTTTCAAGCTGTTGAACGATACTCTGTGAATTTTGTACAAACCTTGCCATGACAATAAAGCATTTTGCTGGACATTAAACATACATCAATGAAAAGTTAATGCTGTAACTGCTGGAGAGTATCTTATCAAGAGAATCATTATCAAAGTTCAAGCGAAGGTGCAATGCATTACTACCCTGACACTATTCTCTCTGCGTTTTAATACAGTGTCTTGACATATGGAGTTTTAAGGTTAAGATATTGATTGTTTTTTCTCTTTTGTTAACATGTTTCATACAATTCCCAATGAATTTATTTTAAAGTTAAAAATTTAACTGTAAAATTTGAATAATGGGAAAATTATTGTAATACCAAATTTTGTATTGATTCTTGTACAAGGACTTCTGTATTTCAGCTATTTGCTCAGTTCTCATCAAGTCTTAGCTTTCATTAGTGGGAAAAAGTAATTAGGGCCTTTATTATATGTTGGCACATGAAAAAAAATCAAGAGAATTGTATTAGTATCCACTGTCTCCTTGTTTGTGGCCCATCATGCGTACATTGCAATCAGGGTTAGATAAACTTTGAATTTGGAGATTCGCAGCTATACCAAAATGTCCCCGATAACCAACGTTTGCAGTGATGTGAAGTGCCAATATTTTTTGCAAAGTTATTAGCCACAGAAACAGGATGAATTTGTAAAATCGTATAAATAACTAAGATATTGTTCTTACGTCTTCCTCTCAACCTTCCATTCTGACTAGACTTTTTTTTCTGTCAACTTGAAAATCACACACTACACATTCAAGTACATTTCTTCAGTCTCCTGTTAAGGCTGTCGAATAGAAACGCTTTCCATATTTACAACGCATGTTGCAGGCTCCAGAGTTGCATTTTGTTTTCACTGTGGAAGCAGTCCTGATCACCTGAACATTTGGGAGCAAAGCCCTGTACGTCTCATGCTATAGTAAAGTCCATATGCTTTGTTTACGAAGCACTGCACACTTTGCTCTCTCTCTCTCTCTCTCTCTCTCTCTCTCTCTCTCTCTCTCTCTCTCTCTCTCTCTCTCTCTCTCTTTTGTACTGAAGCACCTCTGTACATTTTGTGCCATGCCGAAGTCACATTACATGGTTCTCTTAAGAGTCATTACATATTTTTTTCGAATCTTCATTGTACGCCTTACCTTGCATTACAGTATCTTTCCCTACTGATTGAGTCTACGGACACTTAACATGCTTTGCTGAACGCCCCCTCGCCCAACCCCCCCCCAAACACCCCCACACACACACACATCAAAGAGTTTTTGCCCTTGCATCCAGACACAAGGATTAAGTACCTCACTCTTACCAATCTCACACTTACATTCTTACTCTCAACACACTTATACTACACACCAAGGGGTTTTAGCCATTGTTTCCAGACACAGAGATCGAGTACCTCATCACTTTGACCATTTTCACGCTTAATTAAATGCCTGCTCTAAACACACATGTACGCTACACAGTTATAGGTATTCATTTGTACATGATAATTGGCATTTGGATCTTGGATTGGTCGGGTATGAAATTGAGGCAAATCTTGGGATGTAAAGATATGTTGTTTTGTCACCATATTCTGAAGTGAATGCTAAAGAGTTTGTCGTCAAATTTTGGTTAGTTCATGTTTTGTAATGTGCTTATATTAGGCGTTCCATCTTATCTTCACATTTGAGAAGGGAGGTTTATATTAGTACTGTGTACAAAGTGAGAACTAGAGCAGTGTCTGTCAAAAATGAAACATTAATCTGTTAACCAGAAGAGTTGAAAGAAAACTATGAATTGTCATTCATTGCTAAGGGACGTGAGTTGAAGTACAGAAGTCCTCATATATGTATATATATATGTATATATGTGTGTGTATACTGGAAAGGCTTAAAATAAAGGACTCCTTGGGGTCAGCATTGCAGTGCCCCGAAGGAGGGAATAAATGCCCCCAGCAGGAGGTATTATATACAGCCAGTCGGTTATTACCAACTTTGAAGTCGACCCAAAGGGCTTCTTCAGTTTTCTAAGCTGACAGCTGATTGGCCGAGATGGGAAAAAGCCTGATGTAAACTTCCTCTGTTCTTTCCCAGATGTGTACTAATTTTCTGTGTCTCTAGGAAGGACTGTTAGACCATTTCAGATGTCAAAGAATAATGTTATTGTACAGAAAGTCCAAGGTGGGTGTAATATGGTTTCTATTGAGACAGTTCTTGACTTACGATTACTCTTATGACTGTACTGTATTCAAGCAAGTGCTTGCTTGGCATGTAGTGTCTTGATGTGGTGTATTGAGCCAGAAAATTTTGCTGCCAGAGTTTTGTACCAAAACGATGTATAATGGCCAAAAACTTTGTTTCAATTCTTTCTATGGATGACTTGTAAGAAAATCTACTGTTTTCAGACATTTTGACATTCTGCTGTCAGTTTTCTCTTGAGATTTCATGAAGGATTCTCTCCCACGTCTTGTTACAGAATCTGAGTCTTGTATTCAGTCACAGAAAACCAGGAACGTTAAGTAAAAATTTTTATTGTGAATTGTCACCATTTGCTTATGATTTGATTATTAGATGCTTTTATTTCAAATACCATTTCCTGGCCTGATTTGTGTAAATTTTGTGGTGTACTGTGGAAAATTGTAACTTGCGGAACATCATTTACCTGGATTAGAGAATTTATTTTCGTGGAAAGAATTTGTCATTTTTGCGAACGTTAGATTCCATTAATTGTGCCACATGCTGGTTTTTTAACAGTAGTTTACACGGAACAGTTTCAGAAGCTTATTTCTAAGTACTGAATATCTTTTATATCCTGCCAGATGTCAACATTTCTAAAGTAAGTCTATCAGAACATTTGGAAAGTTAAAAGTTATCCT
Source organism: Macrobrachium rosenbergii (assembly GCF_040412425.1). Taxonomy (NCBI): domain Eukaryota; kingdom Metazoa; phylum Arthropoda; class Malacostraca; order Decapoda; family Palaemonidae; genus Macrobrachium; species Macrobrachium rosenbergii. The sequence goes on along the minus strand of NC_089769.1, from coordinate 293,177 downwards.
CTGGTTACGTAGATAACAGAACTTTTAATTATATTTCGGACACATGCCGTCGTTTCAAAAGGGGGTACCAGCTTGGGGCTTAAACACTTTCTCATCTTAGGGTCGACATTTCATTCGTGTACTTGAAATAAAGGAGGGATAAATACCACAATGGTCTATTTTAGAAGTCTGTGTGAGAAACCTTGCAAAGTTCATAACATCGTCAGTTACTTAGACAAAAATGGGTGTTTGTTAATCTTGCAGGACTTTTTATGAAAGTCTTTTGCCTAAAGTGGACAGGAATCAGACTATTTAACAAGGCTTTTAACACGGTTAATGTGTAATAATGTGGACTTTGGATTTTGAGGCTATGAGAGATGATAGACACATTTATAACAAATGTTTTCCCTGTCATTTCAGCCTGTCACTTAAGGGGAATAAGAAACTGTTTCTCATTATTAGGTTACCTTTCTAACGTAAAGTTTAATCTATATAGAACGTATTCCCATGGAAACTTCGGTTAAGGTTTAGATGAATCAGACGCCTTAGAGAAGTTAATTTCATTTCCTCACTGAAACTGCAGCGCACTTAAATACAAATTTTTGAATTGTTCACGTCATCTTATAATGGTTAAGTGGCTTCAGGTGCTGACAGGTTTCTTCATAAGATTTTTAGACAGAGGAAGTGTTTATGGGTTTACTGAATATTGTATTGGCTCTTGGAACTGGAGATGCATGTCCCTGATGTGAGGTGCCTAAGTAAAGGTGATATAGTACTGTCTGGGTCATTTTGTTGCTGAGAGGATATGTGATTAGAGACATGATTTTATTGCTATGTGGAAATTCAGATGCATAACTGGTGCAGTCTTTTCATTGCTCCAACATTTCTCAAGGCAGGCCTTCTTGAGTCATGGTACCTTTGAGAAGTCACTAGAATGTCAGCTGATTTTACAGTTAGTATAACTGGTCTTGAGTAACCTCAGACACTACACTGGTCTTGATGTGTATTAGAAATTTCCTGGGTTTTATGGTGATGTGCATCTTAACTTTCCAGATGTCAGGGGAACTGTACAGAGGTTTTCTGAGTGTTGATGTTGTAATGTCATTCAGGAAGCTTGCTGCAATGTAGATTAGGATAAGTAAGTCCTTTTTTATGCAGTTTGTTTGTGGCTTAAGTCCTTGCTTGTGATGCCTTGGGATTCAAAGTGTTATTCCAATCTTGTAAAGGTTTAAAATATGAGAAAGATCGAAGTTTGGTGTTCTTAGAGTAATGCCGAGAATAAGTTTGGTTAATGTTAAGAGTTGTACTTGATTTTTTTCAGTTTGTAAGAGTAGATACTGGTGTACAGGATTAGGATAGTGATTGTGAAAGGTACATCATGTAGGACTTTTCAAAAACAGACAGAATTAGTTTGGGGTGATGGTGTTGAACATCTAGGGTATGTGATAACCTGGAATTTTAGTCCCCGTAGGGAGGTAGTGCCGTCAGTGTACTTCATGCGGTGCACTGCAGGCATTACTTAAGGTTCTTTGCAGTGTCCCCTCGACCCCTAGCTGCAACCCCTTTCATTCCTTTTACTGTACCTCTGTTCACATTCTCTGTCTTCCATCTTACTTCCCACCCTCTCCTAACAACTGATTCATAGTGCAACTGCGAGGATTTCCTCTTGTTACACCCTTCAAACCTTTTTTCTGTCATTTTCAATTCAGCGCTGAATGACCTCATAGGTCCCAGTGCTTGGCCTTTGGCCTAAATTCTATATTCTGTTCTGGAGTTTTTTGTGACACTGGAGTTCAGGCTCCAGGCCTTGCTTGTGATAATCTGGGTCTGTCTTTTTGAGTGTTCGACGATAGAATCTGGATTCATCATCATTAGTATCATCTGAATGCATGATGCAAAGTTTCAAGCACAGGGTATGTTTACTGGTGTTTGAAAGTAGTCCAGGAATTAGGGAAAATACAGGTTCAAGATCAAGTAGGATTCAAGAAGACTTTGCTCCTGGCAGATTTTGGTTTAATGAGTCTCTTGGTTTAAAGAGTCTCTTGGTTTTAGAAAGTCTTTTAGTCTGTGATACTTTAACATTTCCCTGTCTGAAGTTTCGGGAAGTTTGTTGCGGCGCCTTTTCTTTCAGGAAGTTTGTCGTTGTGTGATATTTTCACCTTTAGAAAGTCAGTTGATCTGGGAAACTTAGTCTGAGGAAGTCTGATTCTTCCTGCTACTTTGCTTTCAGAAAGTCTACGTTTGACATTTTTTGCATTCAGGAAGTACCTTGGTTTGTAATACCTTTGAGTTTCGATTGTACACTATTTTGATTCTCTCTAAAGTAATTCTGATAGTTTATGCCATATTTTTATTTAAAATGTCTGTGTTTCGCTGATACTTTCATGTAGTTTGAGTCTGTGGTTGTGCCTTCATATTATGTCAACTTTGTTACTGGGGTTTTCAAGATGTCTGGGCTTGTGAGTTAAATTTTTTGCTATAAAGTCTGTTCCTTTGTGATTTTTATTTATAGTCTGTTAGTTACAATTAATTTATTATTCTTGGAAGCCTTGCCAGTTTGCAATTTTTGATGTAGATAGTCTGTTATTTTGGAGTTTTTGGGAGCCTAAAAAATTTAGTAGGTCGTGATTTTTTTTTGGGGGGGGTGGCCAAAAAGTCTGTTAGGGAGGTTGTTTTGTCTGTGAAATCTGTTATTTCGTGTGCTTTCCTAGAAGTCTGTTCGTTTGCTGTTTTCTCTGCTAAGAAGTTTAAATTCTTGCTTAGGAGAGTTTTTGATTGGAATGCCTATTAGTTTGAGAGCTGCTCCTAGGCTTTATGAGTCACTTGCTTTAAATGTCTTGGTATTTTGTGAATCTTATGCTCAGGAAGTTTTGCCCCAGAGGTAGGTCATTTCAAAAGAGGTTTCTTTTTTTTTTTTTTTGCCCGGAAAGGGAGTCTGTCTGGGAGGAGTTTTGCCAAAAAATGTGTTTTTCTTTGGAGGAGATTATTAGTTTTACTCAAGAATTTTTATTAGGGAGGTTTTTGCCCGGAAATTGTGGTAACTGGAAGTGATTTTTGTCCATTGTGATGGTTCTTTTTTTTTCTGGAGAGAGTTATCAGTTCCGTAGGTAGTTTTTGCTTAGGAAGTGTTGGTTTAGGTGAGTTTTTTTTTTTTGTAAAGGAATTCTTTTGGTTCAAGGGAGGTTTTTGTTCTGACTGGAAATTATTAGAAATTGAATTTTTGGCTTGAAAATGTGTTGGTTTGCAAATTTTCTGCATAATACATCAGTTTAACTTTTTTCTTTGGTCAGGAAGTCTTTTAGCAAGTTTTTTTTATGAGATTCTTCATTTAGTTTGATAGTGTGGGTGAAATCTTTTCACAGAAAATTATTCCTATAAAGTTTGTCAGTGTGGGAGCCAGAGCTGATTTTGCCCAGAGAGTGGAGGCTTTTTGCCTACAAGGTTTGTCAGTGTGGGAGCCAGTGTTGATTTTGCCCAGAAAGTGGAGACTTTTTGCCGATAAAGTTTGTCAGTGTGGGAGCTAGAGTTGATTTTGTCCAGAAAATCTAGACTTTTACCTACAAAGTTTGTCAGTGTGGGAGCCAGAGTTGATTTTGTCCAGAAAGAGGAGACTTTTACTTATAAAGTTTGTCTGTGTGGGAGCCAGAGTTGATTTTGCCCAGAAGGTGGAGACTTTTTGCCTACAAAGTTCATTTGTGTTCTTTTCTCTTGACTGTGCTTGTTCGTCACTTTTCTGCCCATGAAGTCTTTTTCTTTTTACCTAGAGTGTAATTTTTTTATAACATTCAATTCGATGGAGATCTTTGGCTACAAATTGTCTCAGTTGGGAGAGTTTCTTTACCCAGAGGGTGCTGGTTTTTTGGGCTCAGAAGGTGTGTCAGTTCTGGTGTTTTCTCCCTAATAGAACTCACAAGAATAAAGGTCTGGTATTCTCTTAGAAATTTTGCATATAAAGATGAATACTTCTTCAAGAATAAGACAAAAGGTTAAGATATGGAGTGTCCTAAAACCTAACAAAATAAAAATTAAGTTTACTGGAGCTTGTAGTCTGGTATTAGCATTTAAAGGGAGATCTTGAGGTATAAGGTCAAAATTAAAAGAAGTAAACTTTTCATGAAGTTTTTCCTTACCAGTTTTCATTCTTTGGTTGTGACTGTTGAAACGGTAGCCCTGTCGTAATGGTCCATATGACAAGGCAATGTCCATTATTCTGTAGCCCTATACTAATGATCAGTGCAAAGTTGAAGTTCTTGGTACCTTGTATCTCTGTTCTAGTATGGGAAAAAGTAATTTTGATATATTCATGTGCCATGTCAAACAGCAATTTTCATTTTTAGGCAATTTTTAGTCACGTGGCCCTATTCTGATAAGCATAATAAGTAATTTTTAATGTCAATAATTTGATTATCTATAAGAAACAATTTTTCTTAATCTTTAGTCTTGTTCAGGTGATCAGTACAAAAATGCTTTTCAGAGTCATGTATAAACCGAAAACTGAAAGATTTGAAAAGACATCCTAACTTCAAAACACCCGAAAAAATGTTCCAGTTAGCAGCTGGACGTGTCCCCATAATTACTTGTCAATAGGATGATTTTCATCACTAATTACCTGGCAATGGGGTGGATTTTTGCAAGACGTATCACACAGAACCTAAACTGGCCTGGTGGTCCACGTGTACGGTGAAGGCTGACGTTAGTCCGACCTGCTGTCCTGCTGGGGAAGGAAGAACTCAGGGCAGGAGGACATTAGCCTTGCACGTCTCTGACCATTTACCTGACTCAATCACTTACATTGAATGGTGTCCGGTCCTCTAAGACGAAGTGGTTTTTTTGGGGAGGGGCGGGGTGCCTCAAGGCGCACTTGTTCCACCTGAAGGGGTTTGGGTCACTTGTCTGCTTTTGGGGAGATTGTGTGTGTCTCGGTGTAATTAATTGCTTTTGTTGCAACAAAATGCTGGAGGATGACTTGTAATTTGAAATAAAATAAAGTTAAATAGCTTTTGTTTGGTTTACTTGTGAAATTCCAGTAATTCTCTTCAGAAAGACGTCTGAGAATATAAGAACATTCTATATTTTGCTATTAAATCTTGTAGACGAAAATATGGTGTAAACTGAAAATAGCAACAAAGTATATGACTTTAAAAAGTTGTGAATAAATTAATTAGATTTAAGGTTAATTAGCTCCAAATAGCTAAAATTTTTTGTGCATGTGATGTTAATAAGTTGATCACTTAAAATGATTTGAATTACAGCTAAATTCTTAATTTAAAATATAATGCGAGCAACTGCGCAGCTTCAAACACGAAAGTGCAGCAAAAATGTGATTTTGAAGAATTAAAACTAATCGGCAAAAAATGCTGTGATCATCCTATAATTAATCAAAGTCAGTTACTAACTGTAATTTCTGTAACAACGGGCAATTCTCGAGTTCTGTCAGCCCGAAATCTTTCAGTGATTTCTCTGGTCAAAAATTACTCTAATCCTGGAACTTGGTGTTTTGCAAGTTGTAACTATCCACGTTGCATCATCAGATTTGCATGGAAAAGGCAGGCAGGCAGGCAAAGATAGGTAAAGGAACTAGGTTTATGATAAATGTACTAAGAGTGAAGACCAATTTCAATTTTACAATGTTTAACTCAATGAGACTAATTTGAACAATAATCAACGAATTTGAAGTCACTCCTATAGAGCATTTCCACATAGGATGGGATGTCACAGCAGATTATTTTCTGACATATTTGAGCATTTAGCCGTCAGATCTGACGTCAGAATGGCAATGTTCGTGGCAGAATTGAAGTCTCAATGTTTGTAATACCGTTACGAGCATGACAAAGCTCCACTTTTGCCACTAGTGTTGGCATTTTGATATCAAATCTGACGTCCAAATGCTGGAAGATGCCAGGTTGGCCGGCTCTGTGATACCCTTAACATGTACAAAGTTATTTCAGTCAACTCCTTACTGAAAAGAATGAAGTCAATTTTCTATATAACTATCTCTGAAAATTAAGACAAAGTAGCAACATCAATTAATAATTATAAGTAAATTATCCTAGACAGCTCTCAGTCAAGATTCCGTCAGGTACAAAGTCAGTGTCAGGTGGATCTTATATTTATCTCGAGTGTCCTTCGCTTGTTGTTCCTGCTCGGTTTTCTATGAGGGTTGACTAAATACCCATTTTCTAGTTAAGAAGACGTGAGAGAAAGTCTTAAGGTTTAGATGTCTCAATGAAAACGGGAAGCAGAATGTCCGAATGCATGTTTACGTTCCGTAGGATTTCTTACGTAGTGTCCACAGAGGAACTGGACTTAGAATTTTTTGTGGCCATCATGCTTTTTGAGACCAAATTCTGTCTGTAAAAGTCTACAGGTTTTTACGCCATGATTCATTAGCCACTACACGTCAAACAAGCATTTGCCTAAGTACGAAGTCACAGTCTTAAGAGTTGAACGTAAGCTCAGGCCTTTCTCAGTAGTAACTTAACCACACCCATCTTTGACCTTCTGTACTTGAAGTTCTCTTTGACATTTGGAAGGGTCTCTATAACATTCCTCATTAGTGGCATAGAAAATCACGCATCTGGGAAAGTGCAAGGGAGGTATAGAACAGGCTTTTTCCCATCTCGGCTAAGCTGTTGTCAGCTTAGAAAACTGAGGAGGCCCTTTGGGTCGGCTTCAAAGTTGGTAATAACTGTCTGGCTGTATATAATACCTCCTGCTGGGGGCATTTATTCCCTCCTTCGGGGCACTGCAGTGCTGGCTCCAAGGGGGCAAAAAAAATTAATTTTTTTCTTTCATTAACACGAGTATTCTCCTCAAACTTGCAAATCATTTAGTGGATTTAAATAAAAGAGCGTCCGGTTAATTTAGTTTTATTTTCTCTATTCTACAGTGTTTGCTTATACAGCTACGTCATCAATGACGTCACAAACTTTCTCACTTGTGAATGGAATGACGTCACAAACTAAGGTTATGCACTTTGCGAATGGAATGTCAACTTTCAAGACTATATACCTTTGTGAATGGAATGACGTCATAACCATAAGATGGTATACTTTTGTGGAACAAGTTCATATACTTGTGGGTGGAATGACGTCATGACTTTTTCGTTTATAATACTGTGAATGGAATACTGACGTAACAACCCAAGTTTCGTATTTTGTTAATGGAATGACATCACAAATTAAGTTTCTATACTTTCGTGAATGGAAGTGACGTCATAACCTTTATACTGGTGAATAGTGACGTCATAACCGTTACACTGAATAGTGACGTCATAACCTATGACGTCACCTAGTAAGACGTTCTAGCTTACCTCTTCGGAGTGACTCTAAACGGGCATTTTCCTATGGATATGACTAAGCCTTATATGGTATTTCTAAACTATTTCTCTCTCCATATTCGTAAATTTGGTAGTCTCTAATCTCGTTTAGATCACAAAAAACCCACTTACTTTTTTAAAAGCTAAGCACCTGTAGTAACTTTGCTAAATGCTAAGCACTTGTAACTTCTACTAAAAGCTAAGCACTCGTGTTTCTAAAAGTTAAACACTTGTAGTGACTTATCTAAAGCTAAGCACTTGTAACTTTTACTAAAAGCTAAGCACTAGTAGTGACATTTCTAAAAAACTAAGCACTTGTAAAATTTCTAAAAACTAAGCACTTGTCAAATTTCTAAAATCTAAGCACTTGTAACTTTGCTGGAAAAATTTTTCTAGAAGCTAAGCAACTGTAACTTTAAAATTTTCTAAAAGCTAAGCACTTGTAACTTTTCTAAATAATCTTCTACAAGCTCAGCACTTGTAACTTTTCTAAGGAAAAGCTAAGCATTTGTAACTTTCATAAAAATTAAGTACTTGTTTTTCTAAAAGCTAAAAACCTGTAACTTTTCTAAAAGCTAAAAACTTGCAAATTTTCTGAAAACTAAGCACTTGTAACTTTTCTAAGAGTAGTAACTTTACTGAAAGCTAAGCACTTGTAAATTTTCTAAAAACTACCTTTCTCTTATCAGCTCTGTTGTTCAACTCAATTTGAATCAACCTTTATACAGGATCATTTTGTTCGATTTTAAACACTTTTTACCTACAATTTCTGGAAGAGTTGTATGTGACTCTTGTACATATGACTTGTATTACGTATCTGAACCTGGTATTTCAGAGAGAGAGAGAGAGAGAGAGAGAGAGAGAGAGAGAGAGAGAGAGAGAGAGAGAGAGAGAGAGAGAGAGAGAGAAACATACAAAGTGTGATATGTTAGAGAAATGAAAACTTTCATACATAAGAACAAATCATTTTACAAAGCCCCTTACTGTTCATTCAAGCAGAAAGACCAAGTTCTGGTCCCAATATGTAAGGTCAATTAGACAACAAATAAGACCTTACCGAGTTTCAGAACTGAAATTTGCTTAAAAGTTATTGGTTGCTTGTTCAAAAGTAAACACATCAAGCAACGGGTCACGTTTATGAATAGACATACCTTCTCCTACAGCTTCCAGGTGCAATCTTCTAATTTGCACGAATCCCACAAGCATAAGTAACCTTGTACCACTAAGTTTTGAAATGGGAAGACTTTCCACCCAGTAGCGGGAAGCATTAAGATTCAGCTATGCCCTGAGAGCTTGCTTCTGCTTACTGATTAGGGAGAAGACGACTGGGTAATTCAACCTTGCCTGGCATAATTTCCTTACACTCTCTTCTACAAGTACCAGATTACCTCTTCACCTCAAAGGAAACTCTCTTGAAATTCTGACCAACAGACCATCAATGCTTGTCCCTAAGTGTTAAATTTACTAACAGCTGGAGATGGAAGTGATACAATCATGTAAAAAATGAGATACAAAGAAGGGGATCAAACTGGTTCTAAGAAGACCTGGAAGTGACAGGCACAAAGACTGATAGCCAAAGGAAATCTAAAGAGCTGAGTACAGACAAAACGTAGATGAAAAGGAAACTGGAAAGAAACACAGAGATTTTGTCATTGCAAACAATTTAGATACACTTGAACGTTACATCTTACAAGGAAGGACACGGTACCAGGCAGGCCACATCTCAAAGACAGGGACAATATAATGGGTATGACACAACTTCAAGGGGCTAAGATAAAGTAACACGAAGAAGTTGCAACAAGCAAAGAGTAAATACAGTACCTTTGGATATTATGATGGGGCAAATTACTTTAGTCAGGATAGAACAAAAATGAATTATGAAATTGGGAGAGCAAGGGTGATGGATGGAGGAACCACAAAAAAAACAAATTCCAAGAACAAAAAAACCAGGATGCTAACAAGAACACCTGAGGTCGAAAATATTTTACAGTCATACGAGGAGACAAAACGACTGAATACTCTAAACTACCCATGACAATTCACAAGGAGTCGACCATCAAAACACAAGTATGGTAAAATGGGAATGAAAATGAAAGAGCAAAACACACACAAGATTTACATTGTAGTTTGACAGACAAGTAAGGACATTTTAGGGGCTAAGGGGTAAGACTTTAGATTTTCTACATGGTTGGTCTGCCCTTATAATATAAATAGACAATGACCCTCTAAATGGTTTGTACCATGTAGCACATACAAAAATCATTACCAAACTTGGTCTCTCTGCTTGAAAATGGAAATAAGGGCTTTTCATAACAGGTTTGTTCTGGTAGAGAGAGAGAGAGAGAGAGAGAGAGAGAGAGAGAGAGAGAGAGAGAGAGAGAGAGAGAGAGAGAGAGAGAGAGAGAGAGAGAGCAGTAAATTAAACACAAGACTTTTTATTACAAAAAAAGGATATCAAATATAACAATTTATACATTTACAATGACTGACCCATATCAATATTCAGTTATATAACCTTTAAATTAGTAAAAAAATATAATACAATCTGAATCATTCTGACAAATTCTTCTAATATATAAATGTACACTGTTTCTTACCCACAGAGGGCATCCATTTTTTTTTTTCACTACAGGCAGAGTAAGAATGGAAAGACTCATTATCACAGTCGCTGAGTGTGACTTTTAACATTATTATTTTGAGATGAGAGAGAGAGAGAGAGAGAGAGAGAGAGAGAGAGAGAGAGAGAGAGAGAGAGAGAGAGAGAGAGAGAGAGAGAGAGAGAGAGGGGGGGGATTTTTTTATTATTATTGCTATTGTAAGTATGCAGTGTAAAGTAACTAATGAGTCAAAATTTCCCTCTCAAGGGGCTCATCTAAAGGATCTGTTAACAAGTGACAGGTGGAAATTGTAGCAAACAGAATGAAGGAACTAACAAAAGAGCAAAAAATAATAAGGGATGCATGAATAACTCAGCATAAAGAGAGAAAGAGGTCCGGTGGAAGGCTATAAAAACCCTGGGTCTATCTTACTAAGTACTTGACCAAACCCTAAACACTTGTAAAAATGTCATTCTCTTAGAAACGAAATTGCTTCTCCTACACTAACCCAATACTTTCACCTGGCCCAATTCATGCTGTAGTGCAAAGTCTCAGACACCATAATCCACGGTAGACAAAAAAGGGGCAGTTTGATCCAGTAGACTGGCAAATGCAAGCAAAGGAATTTGGGTTTACTAGTTTAATCAGACCAATGATTTAAATTCTAAAATATCATAAGGCTAGCATTAAGGATTTGCTCTTGATGACCTACAGTAGACCTTGTTTATTACACTGCAACTCCTTAAAGATTTAACATCTGGAAAAACTGAAAAGGTCAATGATTCTGGCCGAATGTCTTTCAGAGATTTGTTTCCAATACTTGATATGAGTTTAGTTTAAAGCTAGACATTCACTAAAGCTATGTTTAATTGTAAGGGTGGATCTCCACTCAAGGACTGGGTCATGTGGGTCATTCAATATACCCATAGGACACAAGTGTGACTAATTCGAAGACAGAACATGACTCTAATGGCATTCCTTTACGAAAGAGAAACATCAAAATACAACAGTCCATTTTTAATTCGTTATCATCAGATTCATTAATCCACAATGGCTCAGATGGCTGACCATATCATTTTTTGGATATGGTGAATCCAGCTGTGAAAAGAGCCAAGGTATCAGTAAGAGGGCAATTTGCTTACAAGTACTGTAATGAGTCTGATTATAAAAAAAATTCCACTTGCTATTCACAAACTCATTACTTTAAACTAGGCTGCTGCAATGCCAACCAGGTGAAAGGATCCATACAAGACCAAAAGGAGAGCTCCTTGGATAGTGAGGCATAAAGAAACCCCAGACTTCAATGGCAAAAAGGGTCAGGAGGAGCTGGACTGGAATGCTTCCCAATCAAGCAGAAGTCACTGATGGGGAAGATAGCTGACACAGAAACTTGCCCTGTTGTAACTGGTGGGCCCAACAAACAGAAGTTAAATGAAGCACCTCTAACGATAGCACTACTCAGAGAATAGTTAAGTGAAATACACAAGTTGAAATTGAACCATGCTCATAACTGGTCAGAATTAACAGCAATAAAAGCTGTAACTTGTTGAAATGCAGGACTTTTAACCCAATTTCAGTAGAGAGACCAAAGCGGAAGAAGTGAATCTCGCTGGGAAAAAAGGTATAAATAAATCGGTCTCTAAAGGGTTAAAAAGGAATGTAGGAACTTGAAATGAGTCTGAGAAGGCAAAACCTAAAGTAGGCCATGAGGTAACCTAGAAGTTACATCATCTGAGTTCATATAGCCTACTGCTCATCCATTAATGTGTGTTCCAGTCAAAACTGCAGGGCAATCACCAATCAACTGAGAAAAAGCAAACACTGACCTAAAAATGTTAACCCTGCATGACCTTGCCTACTGGAGCTTAGTGTTTTCCTTTTTCTTCTACAGTGGATTATACTGTCTAAAAAGTCACACAAATAAGGCCAGGTTTACGTATTGGTCTTGTAATAGACAAAAATTAAGAACACATTATAACAAAGAGAAGTTGATAAAATCTGCTATAATCTTAAAACCTCACAAAAGATATTTGCACTTGTATTGGCCTATACTTGACATTTACTAAGTCTTCTGAAAACAATAATCACTTACAGATTACAACTCATGATTATGTCATATATATGAAATGTTATGAACCATCGAAGTTAAAAGTGTACCACATAACCTTATGAAACACTAAAGGTATACCGTATAACTTTACGAAACAGCACAAAAGTCACCAAGCTTACTGACACCCCCTTTTCTTCTCAACTTAACTGTTACTTGGGGTCACTGTTTTAACTGCAATAAACTTGCTCCTTTAAGTAAAATAAACAGGTAATATAAAAGTACCAAAAACCAATGTTGCATTACAAATGAGGAATCTAAAATGAACACTTACTCAAAGATAACATTACATTTAGTAGAAATAGCTGACGAAATGAAATACTCTTTCACATAAGATAAAGCAACTACAGTTTTGATACACCAGGCCACAAGGTCTAGGATAAGATCATACACTGTTACAACCTGTACTGCTGCTATAAGTAAATTAAGGAAACCACAGAGCAAAAAACACTTGAATTCCAAGGGGCTCACACAAGTGGCTTGTTTTTAATGCCAAAATTAAAATTTAGTAAACTGCAGTTCTTTAGAACATATACAACTGGGAAATATAAAAATGCTGAGGATTCTGACAAATGTCTGGACAGAAAGGGATAAATCTCTCATGTTTGTGACCCAACATTAAAATGCTTCCATTTAACATTCTTAAAAAAATAACTGGCCTCAGTATCTTCAATGGGGAATTCAAGGACAATACACAAAGTCCATTTGTCTACCTTAGAAATGACAAGGCTTAGCAATCTTCGAGAATGATAACGGGTTGAACAATTTACAATAAATATCAAAAGAAGAAAATTTAAAACCAAACAAGGCCAAGTTGAAAGTCAGAGGATGAAAGCAATAACAGGGAGCCTTTAGTACCATCTACAGCAAGCCATACATGATCAGTGGTAAGTGGCAACACCTCCCACAGAGGAATCACAAATCCAAAACAACAGTTACTGCTGCTGGCCAAGAACCAGCAACACACCAAAGGAACTAATGACCTGAGCAACCTTCTCCTCATGCACTCTTTGATAAAGGCTAAGGACAGTTCAGAGGGACATAGAAATAAGAAGAGGAGACTTCACATTCTGGAGAAGAAAGGCAGATGAGGTCAAGAGGCAGGTGGCTTGAGATGATGATGCTGTGGCAGATATGAGATCAGAGAAAGAACGTCTGGAATAACAGGACAGTCAAGAAAACATAAATAAAATGTAAAAGGGAAAAAGTATAATAAAAAGACAAGGTAGAACAGTAAAGGCAGCGTTTCAAGACTCTTCTATAAAGAAAATTAATATAAACTACAGTATGTTGCAGTGACAGTAGGATTAATACAGAATCCAAATCTGAAGAGATTAGGGGAATCCTTTAAATGTCAATAAAATAGCAAGGGAATTAATTGCTTAGGAACTGAACAATACTTGACCATCAACGAACGAGATGGAATATCCTACGTGAACGACAATGGAAATAACATATAAATACTAACACATATGTATCAACACATACATACACAGTGTTGTACATAAATATAAACAAAGTCAGTCACAAGGAGGAACTAAAGCAAGGTACTTTACGGCAGTATTGTATAGGGGATGAGACCGGAAGAATGAGAGAGAATCACAAGAATTGTATGTAAAGGTTAGGCTGTTTTACAATGACCAAAAAAGGAGGAGGAGGAGGAGGAGGAGGAGGAGGATACTGAAGTAAGGATAACAGTGTTGGTGGTGGAAGAAAGGAGGCTGCAAGTTAGTGTGTCTTCATAAAGCGTTGAACAGAGTGCCAAGACAAGCAATTAGAAAGGGACTTACAAAGAAAAAGTGCACATGAAGGACTTACTAAGTGTTGGAACTTTATCACATTATTAGAACTTGCGTCAATACAGTGGCAGAAACATTGAGAATCTAAGATAAACACTGATGCCCATCACAGATCAGCACAGGGCCCATCATCACTAATCAGTCACAGAGGAAGTTACACAAAAATGAAGATAGGGAGGCCCCTAGGAGCTTCTGTTTGAAGATGTCCTGGTGTTAACAGTTGAATCTGAGAAAGAAGTCTTACAATATTTTTTGAAAGATTGAAGACTGGGAAGGAGAGTTGAGAACTGAAAATCAAAGGAAGCAATATTAAGATTATGATGAAGGGAGAGGAAGCTTAGGGCAAGACATGGTCTGAAACCACAAGGGAACTCTGACTGTAAGTGCACCAAGTATAAGACACTGGAGAAAACTCTTCAAACATCTAAGCTCATAAGAGGAAAACCTGATGAAAGAATGTGAATGAATTTGTGTAAGATGTGTAAAACAGACATGGAAACTATTCCAAAGGCTCCATTTATTCGAGACAAACTGATAATCTTGAACTGACCTGCAGCAAATCCAAGCAGGAGGTCAAATCTGAGCCCCAGAACAAAATAACCAGTACTAAAGAATCTCTTTGGTATCCCTTCAGCCCCAGGTGCACTGCCCTCTAGAAGTGTGACTCAAGGGTCTTGTTCACGTACTTTATTACAATAATGACCATCTGATTTCATGCAAAGCTTTGAATCTTACATCTTCCTGAGAATGATTCGTTTGTGTGAACACTCCACAAGAAATGTCACTTTCCTTCTCTAAAATTGTTATTCAGATTATTACTGCTTAAAAATGAACCCTATTCATATCAAACAAGACCACAACAGGGGCTATTGACTTGAAATTCAGGAAGATTCCATCTGAAAGCGTTACTGAAGATATGAAATACAGAAAGAAGAGATCAGTTACTAGAAAAACAAATAAATTATTAAATAACAGATAAAAATATAAACATATTACTAAGATACAAGGTGAATTGTTTTAGGGTAGTAATGCATTGCATCTTTGCTTGAACTTTTGAGATTCCAAATGCACAACATCCTCAGTTCAGAGACAGTTCCATAGTCCAATGGTGTGAGCACATTTGCTGCATATTGGTGCTGTTGTTCCGTGAATCTGGTAGCTCTCCGCAGGATAAATGGAGGATGAGGAATCAAATGAGATAGCAAAATTCTTCTCATGTTATGACTTGAAGGTACTGATAAAAAGGAATCGTATAACCTGTAATAAAAAAATGACAATTACAATTTCAATCTTGTAATTTGGACACTTTCATACAATAAAATGTAGCAATTACCATAAATGCTCTTGCCTTAATAATTCACAGTCTGACTAGAAACTTGTATTCCCAGTTAATTACTATTCTATTCGAAATGACCCATTTTGGCCAGAACCCTTTCTGTACATAAAACAGTATGAGGACATCTCTAACACCAAAGCAGAATAGGTTCAAACTATCTCCATTCATAAATACAAAAACCTCTTGTTGTACTTCAGCCTAATATCCAAAAGCGGGTTTTAACTACCTGTACAGTTTGTGGCCCAGTGTTTCATGGTACTGCACAGTTTCACATGCTTCCTGAAAGGGAACAACCACGAATGGCATCACTTTTGTAATAATTACGAGAATATGTATAGCCACTGAACCACCTTACTTCATCTCCATTTGATACGAAACCTTGTTCTATTTTCAGTTACAGAGGAATGGCACCATTTAGGCAGGGTCTAATGGCAATAAAAATTCAGTGCCTTCCATACAATGGTAAAGAGGAATTTTCTTCCTGTTACTTCTGAT
Organism: Macrobrachium rosenbergii; assembly: GCF_040412425.1. Lineage (NCBI taxonomy): Eukaryota > Metazoa > Arthropoda > Malacostraca > Decapoda > Palaemonidae > Macrobrachium > Macrobrachium rosenbergii. The sequence goes on along the minus strand of NC_089769.1, from coordinate 277,546 downwards.
GGACAAATTAACAGCCTCTCAGGAACACAAAAATGAAAAGGCAATGCCAGGTTCTGTCAAAGGCTGGTGTCAGATCTCAAATTCTCTAGAAAGTGAAATAGAGTAACTTCAATGCTGCACCGTGCCATTGGAATCTTTAGTATACAGTAACTTAAGGTGCAGTAACACCTCAACTTTACAGACACTCTGGGGGTCTAGTCTTTCTAGATAAGCAATAAAGTCTGTTAGGTAACAAGATCCTATATCCTATATTTTCTAGATATCTTACAGCTAACAGCAATTCCACACAGTTCCTAACTTACAGTAACCTATATGTTACACTTGACATTCAATTTCAGAAAGTTATCTAAAAATACATCACATCTAAAATGGTAGCAGAGGAAAGAATAGTCATAATATGGAGCTGTTAAGTACAGAAGTCTGCTAAGTTGAGGTCCCTGAAGTTGAGGTTTGCTGCTCAACCTTGAGAGTCACAGTTTCAGGATTAAATAGTTTGCAAGATCAGTGATCACTTCAAATCTGACTAAGCATTTTCTGCACAGCCACCATAAGATGCTGTAGGCGCTACACAATACTATGCATCAGGAGCCTAAACTCTCTCTGTACAATAGAGAAAAATATGTATCACAAACTCCCCCAGAGAAATCAGGTCATGTAAACAGAAGGTAACATTCAGTTCTGTGCGTTGGAAAGCAATCATGTTCTTTTTACATTATTGCCATTTAAGGGGAGATGAACCAAAACCTTGAATGGTTTGCCAAAAGAGAAATGGTTAGTAATGAGCAAAACCTCTCTCTGCTTCTGTGGTCATCTATTCCATATGCCAAGCCTTAACCCTTGGAATCTGGCTACACATCAGATATGTACCAATCAGAGAAGGTATGGTGAGAGCGCACTCATAATATACAAAAGTACCACCTCAAATTAACAGACACTTTGGGGGTCCGGATTTGTGATAAGTAACAGCAATTCCACAAACTGTACTTCCTAACCAAGAGTAACCTATACTTTACACTTCAAAATCAATGTAAGAGATTTATTCAAAAATGTATTACATCTAAAATGGCAGCATAGCAAGAAATACTGACAATGTAACTGACAAGCACAAATGTCCGCTGAGATGAAGTGTTGCTTTAATTTATTAATTCTAGTTGGCCTCTCTAAGGCAACTTACAAGTACAGCACCTAATGTGCTACCTAGGAATAGTTACCTACAGCAGGACACAAATGACCAGGGAGCAAAATTGCTGAAAGAAAATGCCAAAGGAAGCCAATGACCAGGATGCAAATACCTAGAGCCATCACCTAGGAATGAAAACTTACAATGCAGAAAATTTATCCTTGAGAAACATTTTATCATAGTAAATTTATATAAAAAAAGGTGACCCACCATATTCCTTTTATTTGATTCACATAAATCTCAAGGGTCTCGATAATTCAATTAAAACCTTTGTGTATGTCAAGGGCAATGGATTAAATTCTCATGTCCTTCTTCTTCTAACTCTTACAATGTTACTCTTTAAACTCTAAGTAACTTTATTTCTGCAAAAATGAACAGCTCCTTCAAAGTAACTTGAGGTACGGGTACAACTTTTATGGAAAGTGTCAATATCAAAATCCTTTTATATTCTGTCATTCCTCACTTTCTTTTAGACTTTTTACATCGACATATCCCTACTCCAATGAGGAGATTAACAATCTACTCACAGGAAAAGTTTTCTATTCTACTGTCCTCAACTGAAAAATCAAGAACTTGCAGAAGAAGCTGGTTTAAATATGTCAATATGTCTGGCTAAGCTGCTTCAGTGTCAAAATGCTATTTTGGACCTCTCTTTATCCAAGGTTCTTGCCTCCATCCAGGAGCTAACTGGTTCAGGTCGAGAGAAAGCCAAAGTTACTGTGCACTACAAGGAGCCATTCTCTATACCTGCTCTAGAAGTATAAACATTGATAAAAAGAGATTCTGTAATATAATAAAAAGACCTCCCTGAATACCTGCATTCCCCCATGATACATTGAGTTTGGTCCTACGAAATGCAACCTAGTATGGAGGACCATGCAGGGCACTCCAGTTCTAAGGGTGGGAAGGCAAGGTATCCACCAGCACCCTCCTTCGAATCTAATGGACTAAAGGCTGACCACTTCCCTGACAGTTAATTACTAAGAAAGCAATTTAATACAAGATATGAGGAAAATATACCAGACATGCACAATAAATCAGCAACACATCTAGTGAATGAAACAGCAGCCCAAATAATTTCAGAAAACTAAACAATGCAATACAACACATGAAGTTTAGTCTAATTCAGTCTAGGAATACACCTCATTCATTAGAGGGGAACTCAAGGTTCTTGGAGTTGAAAATCGCAAAAAAACTATCCAAAGCACCAATATCCCTCAAAATTAATCCAACAATATACCTCATACAGATGACAGTGGTTTTGATGATGGTGGTGTTCTCACTGGAGTGTGTCTCCAGCCAGAACTCTGTCTGATAGAGTAAAGTATCTGATTATACAATCAATTTACCATTTGTATTAGAATGCGACATCAAACTGCATCCAGACTTCTTCACTAGGAAAAGTGTTCCCAAGTGAATAACTTCACTACCACGGTCTTAGCCACGTTAAGTAAGTCTAATCCTTCGGGCCAGCCCTAGGAGAGCTGTTAATCAGCTCCATGGTCTGGTAAAACTAAGGTATACTTAACCACATTAAGACATTAAAACTACATCTATTGTACTGATTCACAAGTAATCTGTACCACAGATTACAAGCTTCTTCCCTAGTAATCTGTACCACAAACATACATTTACTTCTGTTTGGAACACAAATAATTTCCTTACCAATGGGGTTCAGCAAATAAGGTTGAATTCAATCATAACAGCTTGAAGTCGCTGGCAACACAGTTCCTACAAAGGGGGCGCATGCTTGAATCAACCCCAAAGAATGACGACTTGAGGGCAGACCTGAAATATAAAAGTAGAAACTTTGAGTCACCTTCAAGTGAAAAGCAAGCCAGAGTAACCTTGAAAATAAACCGCAGAGAATAAAAATTTTAGCTCATTTAATGATCCACAACTAAATCCTCCACAAGCAGCTATATATAAAAATCAACAAAATAGCACAAAAAATTGACAATTTGGCCTCACTCAAACACCAAGGCCTTTCAAATCCCTGATTATTTGAAAGCCAGGAGTACACTTGGAAGCAAAATAACCTTGACCACAATGCCAACCATACTCACTTTGCAATAGCTGTGCATTCTGTCAATATATAGTTGGACTCCATGCTCCTAGAGCCAATGTGCTGTCACAGGATTCAACATACCTGAAATCAAAAAAAAGAAACCTTCAGGCACCTTCAAATAGTGCAAACCACAGTAACCTTCAAAATTAACTGGAGAGAACAATGGTTTTAGCTCAGTTTGTAATCTAAAGCTAAATCCTAAGCAATTAACTACAGGCTTTATGTATAAATCATCAAAATAGTTCACCAAGACCACAGTCACATTTTGAGACTCATAGGAAGTCCATATCATGTCATGTTACTAAATGAATTCCATAAAATACATATTTATCGCCTATAAGATTATTGTTAACTGCAATTAAATACAACACAGAGACCTTAACAATACAGCTTCAGCGATATGTCAATCAGCTTCATAAGCACAGACCATGGTTTAATACCCTAACTTAACCTAAGTGCTGAGAACACTTAAACTCACAGACACACTGGTTAGGTTGTGAAACACATTTTTTTTCCTCAGCTAATTAGTCAAAATTTAAGCATACCAATATTTCTAAAAGCTTTACAAAGCAAAAACCTATTTAAGGAAAAATCCACAGCTATGTCCAAGGTTAAAGGCTGGGAAAGTATATGGTTCCATTGTGATATCGTACCGCAGTGTGGCCTCGTAAATAGTTATTACCATGACCTCTAACAGCTTCCTATATATTTCATTATACCAGTGCCATACAACTCGCACGGCTTTGTATTCAGCATGCAGCAGTCAGGCAGTTGTATTGCACATGTGAACAAAATCCTACATATAGTATACTTGTGCTGGTATGGGAAGAAAACAGTAAAATTTGTTGCAAAATTTGAAGCCTGGTTTTGGAGAGTCCACTCTGATAATTTTTTTAGACAGTATTTGTATATAAAGTTTAAAATTTTTTTATTTCCTCGCACTTTAATATACTGTACCAACTCAAGATGTTGTAACCTACATATTCCCTCACCCCTAACACTGCATTATCAACTTTTCCCTCAGCCTTAATCACCTCTTAATTAGCCTACATAGGCTAAGCTATCGCTTCAACTGGGATATTCACTTAGAGTGTAATGCAAGTTTTAACCAAATAACTGACAAGGCAATAAAATCCCAGCGTAGTCAAACTTTCTGCCATTCTCGAGTTTAATGATTTTGCAGCTGTTTGGGGGGAGGAGGGGGCAGAGTTGCAACTCCCTTTTGTAGGACAAGTTATCCTAAGTGAGTTATGTTGCCTAGGATGCCAAAAAAATTCGGTATTATTTTATAAGTTGCCAATAAATGAAATGAAATTGTAACCTACATTTTTGAAAAGAGCTCTTCATCAAATTATGACTTATAAGGTAATACAATACTGGCCATCCTCCTCCTCCAGAGCTAATATGGCAAAATTGTAACCAGTAAACACCCCTAAGGTCACATGGTATTATTTTATATTGGCAACTTGTAAAATTTTACCAATAATTCTACCTGCAGCTCAGTAGGGAAGCTGCCATAATAGCCTTAACCTAAATAATGTCCAAGACGTTCAAAATCACATGTTAAAACAAGGGAAAATGATACTTTCAAGTCGAAATTGTGATGATGGTTTAAAGTCAATTTTATCCATTTTTAAAGTCGAAAATGTGACTATGGTTTAAAGTCCAATTTTATTCATTTTTTTTTTAGCTACGTGGACTTGCTTATTACTATGACATTTCCTCAGAAATAGTAAATTCTTACCTAACACACCTTTTACTATGACTGTTCACCGTCTGTCTAGTGAGAAATTAGACTGAATTCGTAGACAAATAATAGACTCAAACTCCTGTGCAATAATAATAATAATAATAATAATAATAATAATAATAATAATAATAATAATAATAATAATAGTAATAATAATAATAATAATAATAATTCACAGGCTACTGGCACGGAAGAAGTTTGCCTAGCCAAAGTTACCTCCGTAAAAGACTTAATTACAGATAATTAGTCATTATTATTTCCAAACAACCCAGAGAGACTATAATTAGGAGCTGACGTTTCCAATAACGATCAAATTTCCACGAACTTCAAAACCGATCCCGTGGGCCATAAAAAGTCACCGGTGCTGCCTTGACAGCAGCTCCCTTTAAAAGGTTCTTTTTGCTTTATTAATCTAGTTTCCGGACAGCGCCCACCTTAAATTAATGTAATAAATTAAGTATTTATCACTCACCGTGATTAAAATCACAATTAACTTCACTGTTAATCAATAAAAACACTTAAGTTGTAGTGAATACGTTGACAGCGGGACAAATGGAGGCTTCGAGTTCCCGACTTCCTCTAAAGTAAACAAAGAACAGAGTTGCCAGTTGGGGATTTTTGGTCTTCGTAGATTTATTTATTTTTCTATATTTTCCCTTCTCTTTATTATTCAGTTCTTTGTTTTCACCACTTCTATAAAATTATATACGCATATTTGCTATTTTTTGCCTTTTTTAGCTCGATATTCTGAAATTTGCTTTTAGCTTTGGCTACATCAAGTTCAATTCGTCTTCTCAGTATTAACACAAATAATCAGGCCCCTTTCTTCTTCTTGCGTGCAAATTTTGGTCTGTTGTTCAAAGATACGTTTCAAATCCTCCAGTTTTACGAGGAGGAATACTGTCATCACAGTGGTCCTCAAAAGCCTGAGGAATTTTAGAGTATTTTTAAGAATACGAAAAGATTTAAACACAATAAAGGGCCTGATTTCCTCCTCATCCCTCAGTTCTCATCTTTACAAGAACGTGATTGCACGTAGTACTATTAAATGTTATATTTATTAACACATGGTAGGACCATCAGTCATATACTAATATATATATATATATATATATATATATATATATATATATATATATATATATATATATATATATATATATATATATATATATATACCTCGACAAACTTCTTGGGCAAATAATAAAACCGAAAGGAATTTTGATTTCTGCAAAGCTACAAGACAAAACTGCTCATTCCCTAGAGACGTAAGTCACTTTAATGATTCTTTCGGAACGTATAATATGACTCGAAGGGATTTTGATTCTTAGAATTTTCTGTGAACTTCACAACTGGACGAAGATCTGAAGCTGTGCTGAGTTGCTGGGAGAAGAGAGAACGTCCGGAACAGTGGAAAAAATACAATTCAGAAAGGGTAAAAAATGCGCTGAAGTTTCTTTGGCGCAATCGAGTTTTCCGTATAGCATATAATGCTGGATGAAACTCTCAGCCACGGCCCGGTGGTGGCCTGTGTATTTGGCACCTATAGCGGTGCCAGATGCACGATCATGGCTAAATTTAACCTTAAATAAAATAAAAACTACTGAGGCTAGACGGCTGCAATTTGGTGTGTTTGATGATGGGAGAGTGGATGATCAACGCTCCAATTTGCAGCCCTCTAGCTCAGTAGTCTTTAAGATCTGAGGGCGGACGGACGGAAAAATAACCATCTCAATAGTTTTCTTTTACAGAAAACTGAAAGGGGAAAAAAATATAATGATCTTTTTTGACAAACTTAATTATAGTAATAATAATAAAAATTCTTTTATTATTCCTACCAGTAACTAACATTCCAGACATAATCGTGGCGTACGAGACGATCCATGAAAACTGGAATTTATCATTCCAGCCAGGAATGAATTCCAACCACCGTCTTGATAATTATGCACTGGCCTGTCATTTAAGCTATCCACTTGTTCCATTATTCTCCACTGAAACTGAGATAGCAATTGGATGAAATCAGTTCTCAGCGAAATGTTAAGGGTAACTGAGGGCGTTTGTCTTTTGTCTTTTTGAATTAGACATCAGTGACGACATTAATTTTACCTGATGCGTTGATATGAATTCCTTGTAAAGGATTTATGATTTATAATTTTTTGTCGTTATGAAACGCGTTAAAACGAAGAATGAAATTCAAACTTGATTCAGGCAGGATCACGACACATTGGAAAAACTAAAAATGTTAATAAGGGTAATTACTCTCTCTCTCTCTCTCTCTCTCTCTCTCTCTCTCTCTCTCTCTCTCTCTCTCTCTCTCTCTCTCTCTCTTTTCAGGTATTCATAATGATATTTTCGAGCTATTTCCTAACTACATTTTTCTCTCTTACATGAAGCTTCATGAAGACCTCTCTCTCTCTCTCTCTCTCTCTCTCTCTCTCTCTCTCTCTCTCTCTCTCTCTCTCTACCCAACGCTCATTACATATACAAGAGAGAAACGGTTTTTAACTGGTTGAAAAAACTGTGTAATTTTCCATAAGGTTCCAGACGATATACAAGAGTAAATATTTATTACCACACACCCTGAAAAAGTTGGTCCTTCCCTCCACAGCCCTCCCTTGCATCTATGAGTAAAATTTCCTCCCAGATTTAATGGAAAATGATAAAAAAAAAAGAGAAAGAGAAGGGGTTTCGAGGGATGGGAAGGGAGAGAGACAAATGATTGCAAAACATGAAAAGCCCAACGAGTCTGACCAGAGGAGCAGGCTGTAGGAAACCAACTTCTGCATTTTTCCATAAATTTCTGAATATTAGTTCCTCACTCTTGTTAAGAGAATATACCGAATATAATTAGAGAATTTTTACATTTTCCCTAGGGCTCGCACATCCCCTGGAAATTGTTGGGAACCACTGGTATACAATATACTTTACAAGTCCCCTTTTGAAAATTTAGTAGGATACCAAAAGCACGTATCTATTTTGCATATTTTCTAAAGGGCTGAAAATTTTAAGTATTTATTATGGTATTTTAAATCAGTGAGAAATACAGCATTAAAGGCCCCTTTTCCTATTTATAAAAGTCAATGCGATATCAAATCTAAATCTGAAATTCCCATAATATAGCGAGATTGAAGTCAGTCAGATAGAAGTTTCCTTCGCTATATGTGCGTTTCTTAGTTTTCTGTAAAAGAAAGTTATTGTGATGGCTTTGTCTGTCCGTCCGCGTTTTTTCCTGTCCGCACTTTTCTATCCGCACTTTTTTCTGTCAGCACTTTTCCTGTCGGTACTTTTTTGTCAGCATTTTTCTGTCCGCACTTTTTTCTGTCCGCATTTTTCTGTCCGCACTTTTTTCTGTCCGCACTTTTTTCTGTCAGCGTTTTTTCTGTCTGCACTTTTTCTGTCCGCACTTTTTCTGTCCGCACTTTTTCTGTACGCATTTTTTCTCTCCGCACTTTTTCTGTCCGTACTTTTTTCTGTCCGCACTTTTTTCTGTCCGCACTTTTTTCTATTCGCACTTTTTTCTGTTCACGCTTTTTTCCCGTTCGCACTTTTGTCTGTGCGCACTTTTTCTGTCTGCTCTCAGATCTTAAACACTACCGAGGCTAGAAGGCTGCAAATTGGTATGTTGCCAGACGCACGGTTAGAGAGCTGCAATTTGGTATGCTTGATGACTGGAGGGTGGATGAGCAACATACTAATTCGCAGCCGTCAAGCCTCAGTAGTTTTTAAGATCTGAGGGCGGACAGAAAAAGTGCGGACAGAAAAAAGTGCAGAGGGACAAAGCCGGCACAATAGTTTTCTCTTCAGAAAACAAAAAATTTCCCACTTTGCTGACCATTGCAAAACTTCCTGGAGTCAAACGTGTTATTTGTAATCCCGTGAGACACACTCTCTCTCTCTCTCTCTCTCTCTCTCTCTCTGTTCGCCCACGTGCCAGGGGAAAAAATGAAAAAGTCTCTTGTCTGAGTTTTGTATTTGACAAAACGGATAAAAGAGATGGAGTTTCCTGCAAGCAAGTTAGAATGTTGTGAACTGTATAAAATGGTTTAGTAAATTATATTCAGTTTATCATTGTGATGAGTATAAACTTAGGCGCAATCGAGTTTTCTGTACAGCAGCTACTCCGTATAATCAAGGCCGCCGAAAATAGATCTATCTTTCGGTGGTCTCGGTATATTGCTGTATGAGCCGCGGGCCATGAAACTTTAACCTCGGCCCGGTGGTGGCATATCCCATATCGTTGCCAGAAGCACGATTATGGCTAACTTTAACGTTCACTAAAATAAAAACTACTGAGGCTAGAGGGCTGCAGTTTGGTATGGCTGATGATTGGAGGGTGAATGATCAACATACCAATTTGCAGCCCTCTAGCCTCAGTAGTTTTTAAGATCTGAAGGCGGACAGAAAAAGTGCGGACGGACAGACAAAGCCGGCACAAAAGTTTTCTTTTCAGAAAAATAAAAAATTAATGACAGAAGAAAGAAGTTAAATTTCTTTAACATGTAGCACGAAGTAGAATTTAGAAAATATGAAAAGCAGTTCAGAAAAATAGTTCAAATTTTTTCACTTTCACTGAGACTTTTCAAACCAAGAATGTTTGCTTCAGTAATGAGACTAATCCGGTAATAGATGTAAACAATTAAATGAATTAACTCCATCATTTATGCATAATTGACACAACTCTTGATTTTTAGGGACATTTTCAAGCGAGGAAAAAGTTAAAACACTAAAAAGATTTTAAACCAGGGAGTATTTGAAACGAACCTTTCTCCACACTAAAAAATATATGCATACAAGGATAACATTCCATTTTAATATTCTAAAATGACTTTCCTGAGACTTTTTTTTTTTAGCAGGAAAAAGTCTAGGCACGTTATGAATATTAAATTCAAATATTTCAAATTGGCTCTCCAGTGATTTAATGAACTCAGGTAACCGCAGAAATTCGTGAAATGGGATTCTCCCTTCTCCAAACTTTCTAAGTGTTAGCTCGAGGGATTATGCAAATGTTTGGAAAGTGTCGATAGGTTTCAGATGGCGGCAATCAAGTGATAGACTCGGTTCAAACGGCTTGAGAATCTCCGTGTGTTAAGTGTCTGGTAGGAAGAGGAATAATAGATCACGCGAACAAAGTTTTAGACCGTTAGACTCTGATCATACGAGGCACTTTCTAAAAGTACGCGATGCGCTCTGTCCTCGACAGACCCTCGCATTGATATTTTAGCAAGGGACAAACAATACCATGTTTCCCAATAATAATGCAGGAATAAAGTCTTTATTTTCTATTAATTACCAAAGAAATAATGCTTTAATTCCAACTTGTAATAATAGGAACAATGCTCTAATTTTTATTTTTTGTCAAAGGAATAATGTCTGAAATCTAAATTCTATATTTCTTAAGACTTGAGTCAAAGTAAAATTAATTTCTTGCGGTATAAAATACATAAGAAATGAAGCATTCCAATAATTTTCTTTCCTTTATATTATAACTTCACATAACTGAGGAAGAATGAGGTAGGGGCAATGGTGATCTATCACACCCAAAAATATTGAGAACCAGTGGACTAGAAGAATCTTCGTGTATTAAGTTATCTAGTAGGAAGAGAAATAACACATCTCGCGAAAGAAAAAGAAAAATAAAAACTGTCTATATATGAAAAGTACTTTCGTGAGGGATTCAAGAGCACAGTTGTCTTTAGAACCTTGGGAAAGTAAGACAAATATTCAGCAGAGAAATCAAGAAGTCACGGTGGACACAGAAACCGCAGGCGTCTTTAGAACCTATTGGAATGGAATGGAATCTAGAGTTTAGGCCAAAGGCCAAGCACTGGGACCTATGAGGTCATTCAGCGCTGGAGAGGAAATCGAGGGCAGGTAGGTTTGAAAGATGCATCAGGTGGAAAACCTCAAAATAGTTACACTATGAAATAATTGTTATGAGAGGGTGGATAGCAAGATGGAAGAAAGATTACATGAATGGAGGTACAGTGAAAGGAATGAAAGGGATTGAAAGAAAGATAAATGATATTTCCCACCTAAAAAATATATATTCAGGAAGTCAAGACTGGGAATAAAATCGCCATTCCTTGAAGCTGAAAAGGTGGGATGCTGACCCAGTTACCAAAAGGCAGACTGTTCAAGTGAATTTTTTAAAAACATTGGAATGATGAATCAGGAACTTCTCTGACGCACGTCTTGAATAATTTGACACTTTCAAAGGTAGCCCTCGTCAGTCAGACAATTTGTCTCGACAGTACTCTTCATGATGACTGATTCTGAAATGCATTGATAATGGATTTTGCAAAATGTTAATGGTACTGGATACAAGGGCAGAGTTCGATGCAGTAAAATATTACTCCTGATAATACACTGATTGAAGAAGATTCTTTTAAATAATTCCTGAGTTGGAGAAACAAATCCACAGCAGTGGTGTTGCTATGGGAGAGCCAGTGGGCCCGCCCCCCCAGTTGAAATTCCCTTTGTAGCTAAACTTTAACCCGTACAATATTTGATGCATTTGCATATAGTAAGGGTCGAAAGTTAATAGAAAATTGAGCTCTTTAATTTCAAATACAGGTTCACTAACTAATAATACTATTATTTTCCTTCATTCACAAGGATACATATACATTCGAGGATAGTATATTCTACTAATTACAGGATTGGTACATTAGTTTTGGGTAATTTTCTTTAGCAGCCCCAAAATATATCTTGGCCCTACCTAGGCCCCCAACTGATGGAATGCCAGCCACTGATCCACAGTTATGTATGGGTACATACACTTAAAAATAAACCTCTGTCTAAATATCTGATTAAAATATGTTGGAATGTATGACAGTCAACAACTAACACTGACATCAATCATATCTGCCAATTTGCTGTGGTATTCATTTTTAATGTAAAGTAACAATCATTCTCATAAGCATAAGAGTATGATAAGGCAAAATTATGAAAGGTGTTAAATGTTTGCAAGTCAAAATATCGATCCATTTATTAAATAAAGAATCACATCATACTGTTGAATAGTCACTCACGATTTCAGCATTTGAATGAACATATCTGAAGAGCAAGTGGATTTCCTAACTACCTTCATATATCGGAACCTTACCTCGGGTCTCTATCAAGTCTTTATGAGGATTTCTGCATCACCTCGGGGCGTTTTCCAAGCTCACTCAACCCTCACAACTTGAAGTTGACTCTCTCTCTCTCTCTCTCTCTCTCTCTCTCTCTCTCTCTCTCTCTCTCTCTCTCTCTCTCTCTCTGTTTCCTCCCACGAATATGCGACGTCTGACTTCCTCTACGATTCTCTGATGCCTTGAGCTCTGTGGCTTTGGTCTCTGCAGTAAAATTGGCTTTGGTGAAGTGGATAATATCATGGGTTTTGGAATGTTTGTCGGGGGTGGGGGTGGGGACAGATTACCAGAGGTAGGGTTCCACTTGGTAAGGGGGTGGGGGTGGGGGGTTACACTGCAGCATCTTCTTCTCTCGAGTCTTGATAATGCATTATCGATAAGGGCTGACGTCATCTTGTGTGTGAAAGAGAGAGAGAGAGGGAGATTCTTTGAGTCTGAGAAGAAGTAAAAGGTTTGCTTGACTGATTGACTGGTTTTTGGATGTCAGCTCTTGCGAATGTTCTTGGGGGACGCTGCCACAGAAGTCTCCCTCTTATGAACATCATGATTCTTGATGATAATAATTGGTAAAAGTTATGCAAATAATTGTTTTATAGATGAATAGATAAAGGCTCATGCTTCTTTTGATTCTGAATTGCTTTCATACTTCAGAAACAAAACATAATCATTAACTTAACTTATTATTATTATTATTATTATTATTATTATTATTATTATTATTATTATTATTATTATTATTATTATTTTCTTCGTCTTCTTCTTCTTCTTATTCAGAAGATGAACTCTACTCATATGGAATAAGCCCACCAAAGGGGCCATTGACTTGAAGCTAAAGCTTCAAAGAATTTGGTGTTCATTACTGAAGGTCACAGAAAATACAGAAAGAAGATGAGAGTTAGTAGAAGAAAATATAAATTAATAAAGAAAAAGGTAAAAACATATATAAATGAGTAAACTGTAAGATGAAATGTTTTAGGGCAGTAATACATTGCATCTTTGCTCTAACTTTTAAATAAAAAGTTATTGGAATGAATAAATTATGGATATTTAATCAGTTCTGATTACAATAATTTTGATACCGACACAGTTATCAATAATCATTATAATTTTACTTGATAATGATAATAGTTGTTACGTAATTTTTTCAAGACAAACTCTTCGTAGTTCGACGAACAAAAATAGACTTTAAAAAACTCCATATAAATTATATTCGCAAATTGAACTCTTCGTAATCTCCATGAATCTTGCTGCATTTCAAAATATTTCAAAATCTACCTAGTTTTAGTTTTCTGAAAAGAAAATTATTGTGCTGGCTTTGTCTGTACGCCCGAACTTTTTCTGGACGCACTTTTTTATGTTCGCACTTTTCTGTCCTTACTTTTTCTGTCCGCCCTCAGATCTTAAAAACTACTGAGGCTAGAGGGCTGCAATTTGGTATGTTGTAAGGACAGAAAAAGTGCGGACATAAAAAAGTGCGGACAGAATAAAGTGCGGACAGACATACAAAGCCGGTACAATAGTTTTTTATTTTATTTAAGGTTAAAGTTAGCCATAATCATGCGTCTGGCAACGACATATGCCAGGCCACCAGCTGGCCGTGGTTGAAGTTTCACGGGACGCGGTTCCTACAGCATTACACCGAGACCACTGAAAGATAGATCTATTTTCGGTGGCCTTGACTATACGCTGTACAGAAAACTCGATTGCGCCGAAGAAACTGCGGCGCATTTTTCACTTGTTCTATTTGATGTAGAATGAGTATGAAAACCTGAGTTAGCCCGAGTACTGGAACAAGGATTAAAGAGAATGACCTACTAGGTAAGTGATGTTGGTTGTCAGACTGGAATAAAGATGGATGCTTTCTCTCTCTCTCTCTCTCTCTCTCTCTCTCTCTCTCTCTCTCTCTCTCTCTCTCTCTCTCTCTCTCTCTCTCTCTCTCTCTCTCTCGTCCGGTCTGGGGGCAGGGTGATAGATGAGCCTCGGAAATGGTCTGAGGAACACGGAGGTATTTCAGAAGCAGTAACAAGAATAATTCTTCATCGTTCTAATCTAATCGATGATATGTAAGCCTTACGGAGGAATGCTGTGTTTCCTGGTGGTGCCACTGTATATATATATATATATATATATATATATATATATATATATATATATATATATATATATATAGGGATCCCATAAAAATGCCAAAATGTGGAAAATAAAGGCTATATTTCAGAGACCAAATTGTCTCATCTCCTCAGGCAAATAGTGAATCCGAGGGGGAGACAGTTTGGTCTCTGAAATATAGCCATTATTTTCCACATTTTGTCGGTTTTATGGGCTCCTTACATTTGATATATATATATATATATATATATATATATATATATATATATATATATATATATATATATATATATATATATATATATATATATATATATATATATATATATATATATCTGTTCTGTGTGCTAACAACATTCTGTGAAATTGAAATGGCCACAAAAAAAATATTAATACACAAAAATCCCTATATTTTATCTGATATAAAGAAAGGCTATTTCTGTACTCTCCTGTCATCTAATTGCCTATGTCCACTCTCTCAAAATCTCTAGCAAAATCTATTTAAAAGGAAGACTCAGAGATCATTTTCTTCTCATCCAGGAACATCATTATGGGGGGCCAGGGGGACCGGCCCCCCCCCAAATTCAAATGCTTGTCTTCCCCAGTTGAAATTCCCTTTGTAGCTAAACTTTAACCTTTAAAATATTTGATACATTTGCATATAAAATTAGTTGAAACTTAATAGAAAATTGAGCTCTATAATACAGATTTACTCATTACTAATACTATTATTTTCCTTCATTCCCATGGATATATACACTCGACAATATTATATTCTACTGATTACAGAATTGGTACATTAGTTTTGTGTCATTTTCTTTTGGCCCAACCCCCTAAAAAATATCTTGGCCCCACCTAGACCCGCCCCAACTGAAAGAATGCCAGCTACGCCACTGTCCAGAAAGACTCCATTGCTTTGGTCTATTCCTCTCATTTCGAAAAGAACCTGGTGTCTTGCATTAGCAAGTGCCTCGTGCTATTTCCATCGACATTTCAGAGGAGTTTCGACACGAATTTAGACAGATCTTTACCGACAATGAGACTGTTTCAAAAGGGGAGGAATTGATGGCTTCAATGAACAGAAGTCTTCGCTGATTGCTCTTTCAGAGTCAGGACTGAACACATGACGCTTTCGACATTCTATTTCTGAGAAATGGAATGAAATTAGAGATAGATAATGATCTCTTCTTCTTTCTGACTGCATCACCTGTTGGTTAAGGTGTTGTTGAGGGTTTCAGAGAATAGGATGAAACAGATAGAATGAGGCGGTGTACAAAAAGATTCCTTACTCGTCTGGGGAAGAGAGATAGAATGCGTGTATGGATTCGCGTGCACAGACACACCCAAATATATACATAGAGAACAAATGTATATATATATATATATATATATGTATATATATATAATTATATATATGTATTTATGTATGTATGTATAGATATACATATATATATGAGAGAGAGAGAGAGAGAGAGAGAGAGAGAGAGAGAGACAGACAGACAGACAGACAGACAGACAGACAGACAGACAGACAGACAGAAAAAAAGTGTATGACCGTTTTCACACATTACCGCCTCTAAAAAAATTACTAAAACATTTCCCCTAATTAAAAAAAGAATCTTCTAATTTTACCCCGAAACAGAATCACCAGAATCAACCGCTGCAAAAGACAAGTCTCCCAAAAACAACCCTCGGTTCCCAAAATGGATTTAATAAAGCCAAAGACTAATTAGAAACATTGCAATTTTGGACCCTTCCCCCCAAAAAAAGTGTCATAGAGGAGATTCAACTCGTCCATATCCCTTCACGAGAGAGGGGGTGCGGGGGCATATTGCCCATGAGAGAGACAGCTGGTCTGTGAAGCCTGCATTTGCATAATCAATAGATTTCTTTCCCTGTGTCAGTCAGCACGTGTTCTGCTGGACGTATTCTGTTGCTGGAACAGAAACTATTTATGTTTGGTTTTGGGGCTGTGGTCTGGTGGGCTTCAATAGACAGGCGATGTCAAATTAGTAATTCTCGCGTATGGATGGTTTAGATTCGAGTGGTTTTCACAGTTATTACTGGCGATTAGAATTGTGTGTATGTATGTATGTACATGTGTATGTATATATATATATATATATATATATATATATATATATATATATATATATATATATATATATATATATATATATATATAATGTATATATATATATTTATATATATACTTTAAATAGATGTTTAACGTAAACATTATCTTTCTATTCAATCCCAGATTTAAATGATATAGGAAAAATTATTTTCAGTTACCAGATGTCTATAATGTCAAGTAATGACTTATTTTTCGATACTTTTTTGTCGGAATAATATTTACAA
>NC_089769.1:228448-258448 GCF_040412425.1 Macrobrachium rosenbergii | reverse complement strand
TGTATATATATAAACATATGTATACATATATACATAAAGGAAAAAATTGCAAATTTCAGTACTGAAATAAAAAAGTAGCCGTGAAAAAAAAATATCCGTGAAAAATGTGATTATTTGTTTTTTTTTCACCTAATTTCATCACGTGGTTGTCAGCCAGTGTCAAAAATGGAATGGCTGAAATGTTCTCCTGATTTCTACATTTCAGGTCGTTTTGTTATTATTATTTTTTTGTGGAATTCGGTGATACATTAAAATAACTTTTTTAAAAGGAAAAATTATATCACATTTGTTTTCAGTAAGGTTAAATATTTTCCCTTTTAAACTCCCATATATCATCTACTTGTTATCCAGTATTATACTCAATAATAATTAACCTTCACATTTCTAATTAACAATCAATCGACATTAACCCATTCCATTCCTTTTACTGCGCCTCTATTCACTTCCTCTTTCTTCCATCTTACATTCCACCCTCTCCAAACAATTGATTCATAGTGCAACTGCGAGATTTTCCTCCTGTTACGCCTTTAAAGACTGTTTTACTCTCAATATCCCTTTCAGCGCTGAATGACGTCATAATAAGTCCCAGAGCTTGTTCTTTGGCCTACATTCAGTCCCATCTCATTCCATCTTATTTTCAACCCTCTCCTAGCAATTCGCCTCGCGGTGAAACTGCTTTGAGGTTTTCCTCGTGTTAAACCTTTCAAATCTTTTTATTCCTATTTCCCATTTCATCATAGGGTCCAGAGCGTGGCCTTTGTCCTAAATTTTATATTCAATTCCATTCCATTTTGCTTTCGACCCTCTCCTAACAATGGCTTCACAGTGAAACTGCTTTGAGGTTTTTTTTTTCTCCTGTTACACCTTTAAAAACCTTTAAATTTCAATTTCCCTTGCTCTCGGCCATTGGCCAAAGTCTTATATCCCATCTCATTCCTTCGCGGCTTCATTAACGTAATTCCACTTTCAAAAACACGAACGAACTCCAGCGCCCCCCGTCAGATATATCGCCCGGGCTTCTTTGGAAAGAGGAGATAAAGAGAAAGGAAGGATATTTCGAGGTCGAAAAAGAAGTAAGAGATTAGGTTGTTTTGATCATAATGGTGCCATTTTCCCCCTATCTATGGTTATGGCTCCCTGGGAAGTGATCTTTATTGTTGTCGTGAATTCCAAGTTATGGTTTGAGGGATGGAAATGGTTCTGCCTCTTTTTGTGGGGTCGGGATATTCCTGTTACTCCGAGTGTTCATAATAATAATAATAATAATAATAATAATAATGATAATTAATAATAATAATAATGAAGAAATCCACAATGGTTTAGGTGTGAATATATATTAGAAATATAACAATGATAATAATAATAATAATAATAATAATAATAATAATAATAATAATAATAATAATAATAATAATAATAATAATAATAATAATAATAATAATTATGATGATGGTGAAGAAATCCACAAAGATTTAGGTGTAAATATAGATTAGAAATATAATAATAATAATAATAATAATAATAATAATAATAATAATAATAATAATAATAATAATAATAATAATAATAATGGTGGTGAAGAAATCCACAATGGTTTAGGAGTTAATATATATTAAGAATATATACATACAAAGCGTTTTGTATATAATTTTTACTATATATTTACACCTACACCGTTGTGGATTTCTTCACCTTTTTAGTGAATCATGCTGCTATGAGATTGTAATGAATAATAATAATAATAATAATAATAATAATAATAATAATAATAATAATAATAATAATAATAATAATAATAATACATATCTTAAACACTACTGAGGCTAGAAGGCTGCAAATTGGTATGTTGATCATCCATCCTCCAATCATCAAACATACCAAATTGCAGCCCTCTAGCCTCAGTAGTTTTCATGTTATTTAAGGTTAAAGTTAGCCATAGTCGTGCTTCTGGCAACGATATAGAACAGGCCACCACCGGTCCGTGATTAAAGTTTCATGTGCCGCGACTCATACAGCATTATACCAAGACCAACTAAAGATAGATCTATTTTCGGTAGCCTTGATTATACGCTGTAGCAGCTGTACGGAAAACTCGATTGCGCCGAAGAAACTTCGGCGCATTTTTTACCTTCTTGCCTTTCTGCCCAAATGTCGTAAGCCTCCGTAACCTTCTAACATATAGAAATTACACTCCCTACAGCGGAATTTCTTGACGTAAATCAAACATCAAGGTACCAGGAATTCTCCAGCATTACAAACTTCAGGAGACTTAATGACTTCGGCACCTTAGGAAGAGAGAAAATCAAACACAACGCACGGGAGACTGACTTCACGAGTTAGCTAAATGTCTAGAGAATAACTTTGAGACGGGAGCTTGGTAAGCCCTTAAGTATTAATAGGTCGTTGTATTTATTCTATCAGGAATTCCGAGAGGTTTTAGTGTACTTAAGCGAAAGGTAAGATTCGAAGAAATTAGCTTAAAATGTATTAGAAAAGTTCAAAAGACGAATGAAAGTAGTACTAAAAAAGTAATGGATTTGGAGTTTGAAAAGGTAAAAGTAGAACGAAGCTAAATAATGAATAAGGAGTTCGTAAAGGCAAAAGTAGAACAAAGCAAAATAAAGAATTAGGAATTTGAAAAAGTAAAGGTAGGACAAAGCAAAATAATGAATTAGGAGTTCGTAAAAGTAAAAGCAGAACAAAACAAAATAATGAATTAGGAATTTGAAAAAGTAAAAGTAGAACAAAGTAAAATAATGAATTAGGAATTTGAAAAAGTAAAGGTAGGACAAAGCAAAATAATGAATTAGGAATTTGAAAAAGTAAAAGTAGAATAAAGCAAAATAATGAATTAGGAATTTGAAAAAGTAAAAGTAGAACAAAGCAAAATAGTGAATTAGGGATTTTAAAAGGTAAAAGTAGAACAAAGCAAAACAATCTAAAACAAAGTCTTGGCGAGAGTTAAGGATTAAGGTAAGTTTTACTGGTTAACGAATAACAATAGGTTACTTGGAAGTCTAAAACTTGTTTAATAATAAAGGTTTGGGTAGCAGGAGATATAAACGTTACTTGTTAAGAAATGTCTATGAACCTGATCTTGATCACGATTCTATTTTCATAATGTCTCTATCTCACTTCGTCTATCACTTCCGGTACTTGGGATGTGTTTTTATTCATGTAAAGAGAAAAAAACAGAGAGAAGAGAGAGAGAGAGAGAGAGAGAGAGAGAGAGAGAGAGAGAGAGAGAGAGATTAACCCAGTC
This sequence comes from Macrobrachium rosenbergii, assembly GCF_040412425.1. Classification (NCBI taxonomy): domain Eukaryota; kingdom Metazoa; phylum Arthropoda; class Malacostraca; order Decapoda; family Palaemonidae; genus Macrobrachium; species Macrobrachium rosenbergii. The sequence goes on along the minus strand of NC_089769.1, from coordinate 255,186 downwards.
AAACAGCATTTCAAGTCAGGACTACTGTGCTTTGTTTATTTAAGTCATCGTCCATAACGAATGGGAAATGAATCAATTAAGGACCATAGAATAGGAGAATAGAAAGAGAAATAAGACACAAATGAAAGGAACACCTTAGTACTGATAACTGGAGAACGTGAGAAAGAGAGAGAGAAAAAATAACCTACTCAGTAAATGAGATTCTTGAAGAGAAAGAGTGGGCCATCTCTTCAAATTCTTACGTCCAGTGAATGAAAATGTTCCACTCCCTGAACGCTTAATTAAAGACAAACACATTCCAAGCTGTGATTTGAAAAAAAAATGTTGGAAAGAACGAGGTATGCAGATATCTTCGTTCACTTCAAAAAATACAGATTCACCGAGGTATACTCACGAGGAAATGAGTTCTGGGACGTAAGGCTTATCATGGGAGATGACTTGGTCATAAACTCTAGCAGGAGATTTACAAAAATGGGAAAAGAAGAGATAATTGGTGATACTTCGGCTGAGTAGAAGAGCTTGTAGTGATGAAAAGATTATAAGTTAGTGATGGATGGATTACTATGTTTTTTAACTGTGTCACACGGAAGAATGAATTCAGACGAGAATATATATATATATATATATATATATATATATATATATATATATATATATATATATATATATATACTGTTTATAAACATCGTATCGTGCTTCTCAGTTATCAATAGTAGGGTCCACAGTAATACTCTGGTTTAGCAAGACGAAATGTAAAAATTTCTACAAATACACTTCGTCTTGTTAAACAAGAGTGTTACTTTGGAACTTTCTCTCTCTCTCTCTCTCTCTCTCTCTATATATATATATATATATATATATATATATAGAGAGAGAGAGAGAGAGAGAGAGAGAGAGAGAGAGAGAGAGAGAGAGAGAGAGAGAGAGAGAGAGACCCACAATCACAATAACAGAGCTCTGAAAAGGATATAAATTTCATTCTGAAAGTTTAATCTGTATGTTGAACATTCAACAATCTGCGAAATCCTTTGTAGTACTAGAAAACAAAAATATATATACATGCATCCCATGCAAAAAAATAAAGAATCTAACTTGTTTGTTTTCTGTCAAAGAAAACTATTGTGCCGGCTTTGCCTGTCCGTCCTTGCTTTATTCTGTCCGCACTTTTTCCTGTCAGCACTTTTTTCTGTCCGCACTTTTTCTGTCCGCCCTCAGATCTTAAAAACTACTGAGGCTAGAGGGCTGCAAGTTGGTATGTTGATCATCCATCCTCCAATCACCAAACAGACCAAATTGCAGCCCTCTAGTCTCCTCAGTAGTTTTTATTTTATTTAAGGTTAGAGTTAGCCATAATCGTGCGTCTGGCTACGATATAAGACAGACCACCCCTGGCCAGTGGTTAAAGTTTCATAAGCCGCGGCTCATGCAGCATTATACCGAGAACACCTACAGACAGATCTGATTTCGGTGGCCTTGATTATATGCTGTAGCGGCTGTCCAGAAAACACGATTGCGCCGAAGAAACTTCGGCGCATTATTTTACGTGTTTTTTTTTTTCTCTGCAGGTATCTCTAACCCGCCAGATATAAACACGTAAGCTTCGCGTACACAACCAGACGACGCGCGTATAGAAACCCCATCACCACAACAGCGTAGGCCAGAGCTTTTGAAGTCACAAAAGCGTGAAATAAGAGTTTGTCGAGTGTTCTCACGCCGAGGGAGCCTCAAAGGTGTTTTCGTCTCGTGGTTCTGAAAAGGCAAAATGCTTTTTATTCCTTGAAGAAAGAAAGCGGCACTGCTTTCTCTCATAATTGAATAGAAGATTTATAAAGCTTTCGTGATGCGTTCTGTTATGCCCGAGGAATTTTGCGGTCGGTTTAATGAGGTAAGGGAACCAGTGATTTTGAGCCGTTTCTCATGATTATACTCCGTAGCGGGGATGGCGCCCTCAGCGCACCTCGCGCGGTGCACTGTAGGCATTACTTAATAAGGTTCTTTGCAGCGTCCCTTCGGCCCCTAGCTGCAACCCCTTTCATTCATTTTTACTGTGCCTCCGTTCATATTCTCTTTCTTCCATCTTACTTTCCTCAATCCTCTCCTAGCAATTTATTCATAGTGCAACTGCAAGGTTTTACTCCTGTTACACCTTTCAAAATTTCTTACTGTCAATTTCTGTTTTAGCTCTGAATGACCTCACAGGTTCCAGCGCTTGGTCTTTGGCCTAAATTCTATATTCTACTCTATTTTATTCGGGATTATAATTTGTCGTTTTACTTTTAGATATTGATTTAGAAATTCGTAGCTTGGCATAGAATTTGAAGCTAATCCTTAACAAAGATTTATAATAATATTTTTGAACTTAGCGGAACAAATTAATATTTATCCAACTACGGGAAACTGCACTTGTATAAAACAATTAAAAAACGCGCCGAAGTTTCTTCGGCGCAATCGAGTTTTCCGTACAGCCGCTACAGCGTATAATCAAGGCCACCGAAGACAGATCTATCTTTCGGTTGCCTTGGTATAATGCTGTATGAGCCGCGGCCCATGAAACTTTAACCACGGCCCGGTGGTGCCCTGACCTATACCGTTGCCAGAAGCAGGATTATGGCTAACTTTAACTTTACATAAAATAAAAACTACTAAGGAGGCTAGAGGACTGCAATTTGGTGTGTTTGATGACTGGAGGGTGGATGATCAACATACCAATTTGCAGCCCTCTAGCCTCAGTAGTTTTTAAGATCTGAGGGTAAACAGAAAAAGTTAGGACAGAAAAATGTGCGGATAGAAAAAGTGCGGATACAAAAAGTGCGGACAGAAATATTTGCGGACAGCAAAAAGTGCGGACGGACAGACAAGCCGGCACAATAGTTTTCTTTTACAGAAAACTAAAAACTGATGATTCTGATTTCTATACTACTTGCATGCATTAAACTTATGTCCATTGGTTTTAAAATCTTCAGCTGATGGAAACCTTTAATTCAAACTGAGTTTACAGTAAATAATATACGAAAAATAAAATATAAAACTATTAACAAAAACAAGACCAGTTAAGAATTTCCTTAATGGTAATGAAAAAGCAAAAGTGAGAATAACTGGAACGAGAATGATCTCATCCGGTTCCAAATTCACTTTAGCAAAAGTTTCAAACAGAACCACTAGACGGAGAGACACAATGCTTTCGTTAACAAACTAAACACGTATAGCCACACTCACACCTTATTTATTTCATTGAAAGCAGCCCCAATTAAGCCATTTGCCACGTTGTCTGTTAAAGTTTATTTCAAACGTGAATAAAAAAAAAAAGCAACTTAGTGAACCTAAACTTAACTTCAATTCCACTGAAAAATACCAGTGACTAATCAAACTCAAATACACTTGAGTCCTTTAATGTCTGACGTAAACAGATTCCATCCAATTACCTTCAGCTCATCTAAGCTACTTTTCCACAAACATACAGGCATGGTGTATTTCCTATTGAAAAGAGATGCTTAATTACCAATTTTTCGCACCCAAGGGGATGTCAGTACTTAGGCAGAACCAGGTGTTCAGAAAGAATGTGATTGTCTCCGTAATTAAAAGCCCAAAGACCTTTTTTTTTCACTTATGGCTGAAGAGATTATTTAAATGCCAGGACAAGCTTTTGATGACGTTCATTGTCTTCTCTCGTGTCTTTGTAATGAGAGGATCGTTAGGTTTGCCACGCCCGTTGAGCGTTTAATCTGGTACGAATTATATGAGAGTCTGTTGGGTCAGAGAGAGAAAGAGAGAGAGGGAGGGAGATAGAGGGAGAGAAACAAAGACAGAGAGATAGACAGACACTGAGAGAGAGACAGACGGACAGTGAGAGATTTAGAGGAGAGAGAGAGATAGAGACACAGAGAGACAATGAGAGATTTAGGAGAGACTGAGAGAGACACAGGGATACAATGAGAGATTTGGAAGAGAGAGGGAGAGAAGTTTCTAAGGGGAGAATTCTTTAATGAGGCTGAAGGAGATAGAGAGGCTTTAAGAAAGAAACAAGAAATATATAATGAAAGAAACAGAGAGAGAGAAAGAAAAAAGAGAGAGACAGAGAGAGAGAGAGACAGAGAGAAAGAGAGAGAGACATAATCTTAAAGATGAAAATCATCAAATGAAGTTAAAGGAGAAAGAGAGAGATTTTAAGAACAAGAAATAAGAAAAATATAAAGGAGAGAGAGAGAGAGAGAGAGAGAGAGAGAGAGAGAGAGAGAGAGAGAGAGAGAGACCAGACGACAAAAGGAAGTAAAGCAATCTCAACTAGAACTAGGAGAGGCTGTAGAATCTGGAGAAAACAGGACCTCCGTCACATCGACTCAACTTTGACACTGAAATTGGTGGGGGAAATGTCTCCTCGACAGGTTTAATGGACCTGATATGCTTGCATGGCTCAAAGGAACGGCAGGCATCCGCACTCCCTCACGGAGAGAGAGAGAGAGTCAGAGAGAGAGAGAGAAAATTTCAAAGAGGAAAATTATTTAATGAAACTAAAGGAGAGAGAGAAATGTTTAAAAAAGAAGCAAGAAAAATATAAGGAAAGAAACAAAGAGAGAAAGAAATAAAGCGAGAGAGAGAGAGAGAGAGAGAGAGAGAGAGAGAGAGAGAGAGAGAGTGAATTTCACACACATTTCATAATTTTCCATATTTTATTCTTTTCCTGTCTCAATATTATTTTTTACTTAATCAGCTCATTTCATCCCAGTAACTTATTTTTAGAAATAAGTTCATTGATACTGAAGAAAGCAAAGTTAGAGTTGATACTCTGTTCCACTAATATCTATCTATCTTTCGGTGTTCTCTGTATAACGCTGTATGATCCGCGCCCCAAGGAACTTTAACCACGGCCCGGCGGTGGCCTATCCTATATCGTTGCCAGAAGCACGATTATGCCTAACTTTAACCTTAAATTAAATAAAAATGACTGAGGCTAGAAGGCTGCAATTTGGTGTGTTTGATGATTGGAGGGTGGATGATCAACATACCAATTTGCAGCCCTCTAGCCTCAGTAGTTTTTAAGATCTGAGGGCGGACACAAAAAGTGCGGACAGAAAAAAGAGCGGACAGAATAAAGTGCGGACAGACAGACAAAGCCGGCACAATAGTTTTCTTTTACAGAGAACTAAAGAGACTGACCTGCTTATGTGGTTCCCGTAAGCCTTAGTGGAGGGGGTATTCCACCATTTGGGGGTTCGTTTACGACAGCATTTTCTCCCACAAGGCGTCAAAACCTCCAAAATAAGAGCTCCTCTGCCTGAGGATTTGGTCAAGTGGAATACCAAAACTCACTGATGTTCCCCAGGGCAGAGTTGAACTTGTAGTACCATTAATCACCACCAGGGCAGCTGTTGAATTTAGTTGTCTGGCTTTAATTATATATATATATATATATATATATATATATATATATATTATATATATATATATTACTAACAGGACCTTATTCAAACTGGATGGTATCTAGTGGAGATGTTTATTCAAGAAGAGTTACAAGCTTTCCAGGACTAACTGTCCTCATTGTCAAGTATTATACTGATACTTGACAATGAGGACAGTTAGCCCTAGAAAGCTTGTAACTTTTCTTGAATAAATATCTCCGCTAGATATCATCCAATTTTAACGGGGTCCTGTTAGTAATTGTATTAACGCATAGAACAATTGTGTAAGTGATAAAGTTAATTCACATATATGGCATAATGGGTAGCGCCCTTGCCTTTCAATTGAAAGACCTGGGTTCGATCCTGAAGTGAGTCAGAAATTTATTTCTGTTCCACATGTGACTGTGAGTTGATTATATATATATATATATATATATATATATATATATATATATATATATATATATATATATATATATATATATATATATGCATATGCATATCCTGTACATATATATATATATATATATATATATATATATATATATATATATATATATATATATATATGGACGTGTGGGAGATTGTCCGTGATTACTTATTAGCAGATACATAAGCAAATCCCATTCACTAATGATCTCGAATGAGCTTCGTCTACCGTGAAATATAATTAATGCAGTTGCTGTATTCATCCAGGACAACACCACGTCCACAATGGGTAGAACAAACATTCAATGACATGCGCCATTGATCATCTATATTGGAGATGTGAGATACACTTCGAGCAATCACCAGTTACTGTAAACGCTCTGTTTACGTATTGCGAGAAGACAATTTGTTGGATGACGTCAATTACCGAATAATTCTCAGAATCCTTAACCAGACTAACAATGCTGCTTTGGTGTAGCCACGATGAGCTTTGTCACCTCGTCACTGAAGTACTTCCGAATCACCTGAGTTTAGTCCTAATCCCTGGTAGGACTTAGAAATGCTAGATTGGCAATATGCTTTCTATTATTATTATTATTATTATTATTATTATTATTAATATTATTATTATTATTATTATTATTATTATTATTATTATTATTATTATTATTATTATTATTATTATTAACCAAACAAAAACTTTTCAGTTTTCTTCTGAAGATGGAAAGAGAAACCACAAGATTCTTGTTTACTGGTAAATATTTACATATTACTTTTATCTCGAGCACTTTCAGGTCCTAACTGTGACCCTTTTTCAAGAGATGAGGTAGTCAGGCTGGTTCAAGGCCCAGCAATCTTGAACCAGCCTGACTACCTCATATCTTGAAAAAGGGTCACAGTTAGGACCTGAAAGTTCTCGAGATAAAAGTAATATGTAAATATTTACCAGTAAACAAGTTATACACAAGAATCTTGTGGGTTTCTCTTTCCATTATTATTATTATTCAGAAGGTGAATAACCCTATTCATATGGAACAAGCCCACCACAGGGGCCATTGACTTGCATTGAAATTTAAGCTTCAAAGAATATTATTATTATTATTATTATTATTATTATTATTATTATTATTATTATTATTATTATTATTATTATTATTATTATTATTGAAAGGAGATCTCACTTATTAAAAAAGAAAAAATAAATGACTAAATAGATGAAAATATACTAAAATGCAAGGAGGATAGCATTAGGGTAGTAATGCATTGCATCTTCGCTTGAACTTCTGAATTTTAAAGGGATGGAAGCCTTTTATCAGTTATTAAGTTCCAATAGTCCCACAAAGGAGGTGGTTCTCAACTGGTGGTCCTTGGACCACTCATGGTGCATGGTGACATTTTAGCCGGTCCTCAGGGTTCACTCTATTTGGCAGTAAACTGGAGATTGGTGCATATATTTTTAAATTTACTGAAATGCAGTCAGGTCATCTTTATCCTGATAAAATTATTGATCATTTTATTGTATTATTCCTATGAGAAAAATAAAATGACTATTTTCAGGTTACAATTCTTGTATAAAAATGTATTTCAGCTCAAAATCTTTATTGTCTGTGCTCTATTGATCTTTACTCAAAAAATAAATGGTCCAAGATATTTTTCTATTGGGCTGGTGGTCCTCGAGCAGAAATGAGAACCACTGCTCTGAGGGAAACATGTGGGTCACCTATTCCAGTATTTCTACCCAGTCTGGAAATGTGATAAAGCGTGTAACTGTATTCTGACCAAACCACTACTGGTAAGCAATCTGCAGGATTACTCAACTTGAGCTATTTCTTGGACATAAATATCCCTCCCCTGAGAGCAATCAAGTGCTTTGACGAGCAGGATTAACTGTGCTTGCAAATTCCAGCAGAGAATTAACCACCGCTTCCGCTTTCCAAAGCACACTTGACTTTTCATTGTACAGAGAGACAATAAGCGTTTAAGAATGAGGGATTAACAATGAGGGTCAGCTATTATTTATTTGATTTCACTTTGTTCGTCCGACGCTCTGAAACTCTCACGATCTTCTTGGTTGAAAAGGGAAGTAGGTCATGATATGAAAGACAAGAAAGTAATCCTACATCTTTGAGACCCAAAGCATTGTTCTGAATGCAAGCAAGAATGCTTGCACATCACGAATGCTGGAGAATGTGGCGATGTACGAAGGAAAGCATTAATTGTTGATATTTTCGTTTGCTTCCATAATTTCTTAATACAATTAAAAAGTAATTATCTGGTTTGCAGGTTACGTAAAACCTTTTTCCTTCTGAAATTAAACAGCTGATTATTTTTTTGCACAATGTTGCATCTTTTTAAAAATATACATATGCTATTATTACAAGCTGTAATGAGAAGCTATATGCAAAATACATGTATTGCAAATTAAAGTCACAGTTAATATTAATTTTCCATAGTAGATGCGTAATCCAAGAAATCCTCTCTCTCTCTCTCTCTCTCTCTCTCTCTCTCTCTCTCTCTCTCTCTCTCTCTCGATTTGTTAACTGAAATTAAAAATATTCGTATTCGTAAAATTACATTGTAACCCTTGACTGATCATGTGATTTCTGAAGTAATATTGCCGTTTATATTTACTAAAATGTTTATATATATATATATATATATATATATATATATATATATATATATATATATATATTAACTAATTGTTTATTTATCCATCTATCTATCTATCTGTCTGTCTGTCTGTCTATCTATCCGTCTATCTATTTATCTATCTATCTATCTATCTAACAGGCTGACTACCTATCTATCTATCTATTTGTCTATCTATCTACCAATCTATCTATTTATCTATCTATCTAACAGGCTGACTGCCTATCTATCTATCTATCTATCTATCTATCTATCTATCTATCTATCTATCTATCTATCTATCTATCTAGGAGTATGACTGCCTATCTATCTATCTATCTACCTATCTATTTATCTAACAGGTTGACTTCCTATCTATCTATCTATCTATCTATCTATCTATCTATCTATCTATCTATCTATCTAACAGGCTGACTGCTTATCTATCTATCTATCTATCTATCTATCTATCTACCTATCTATATAAGAGTCTGACTGCCTATTTGTCTATCTCTCTATCTATCTATCTATCTATCTATCTATCTATCTATCTATCTATCTATCTATCTATCTATCTATCTATCTATCCATTTATTTATGTATTCATTCCATTTATTTAAAAAACAGACCTTTGTCCATTACTACATTATTGATCAACAGAAGCACAAAATGGCTGAACTCTCACCAGATCCGGACAACAAACAGAAATTCTTATCTGTCTGGAGAAATTCCTTCGAGTCCTGAAACGACATCCTTCCGAACCCTTGACTCCTAATCAGTGGAGGAATGAACCCAAGGATGGAACAGGTCACGCACGGACATAAATCCTTAGCTTTGACCTGATGGCCTCTTGAGGTCATCCAGAAAGTGGAGAGTATTTAGAATGTTTTTTTTTTATTTGTTTATTTAGATGGAATCTAAGATTGATTTTGCTTTCAAGATGTGGACATTTGGAAATAATGAAAATACTTTGCTTTGGAATAATAATATTACAGATTTTTTTTTCTTTATTGAGGTTGAATCTAACATTAGCATTGTTTTTTTAAAATGAGAATATCAGAATTGGGTTAAAAATACTTTGCCTTGGAACATTAATATTACTATTTTTTTTTATTTAGATGGAATCCAACTTTAACTTTACTTTTAAAAAATGCAAACGTCAGGAAAAGAATAAAAATGCTTTGTCTGAAATAATAATTTTACTAGATTGTTTTTATTTCTTTAGTTAGATGGAATCTAACATTAACTTTGCTACAAAAATTCGAACTTAAGAAAAAGGATCTAAACACTTTGCTTTGAAACAATTATAACACTAAATTGGTTTTTTTTCTATATTTAAAAGGAACCTAACATTAATTTTTGATAGAAAAAAATGCGCCTTTTAGAACAGGGATAAAAATGTTTACTTTGAAAGAATAATATCATTATACTGGACAAAAGTGATTTGTAGTAATAATATTACCAAACAAGATGGAGATGACTTGTATTGAAGCAATTCCAACAGGTTGGCGTTAGTGACCTTCGTAGTTGTGACGCCAGAAAAATTCCAGTTAAAATGCTAACAATAAAAAAAGGATAAAAATTTAGATGACTTACAATGACGCAATTTGAACAGGCTGGTGTCGTGACCTTAGTACTTGTGACGCCAAAAAATTCTAATAATTACGTTTTAAATAAATAGAAATGAGCTATGCATGAGTAGAGAAAAACTATTATAGAAAACTAAACTGAATTTTACTTTTTTGAATTATTAAAAGAAATTTAAGCACTGTTTGATGTATACCCATCATACAGATAAAAAATACAATTTTACTTTGTTGAATTATTAAAAGAAATTTAAGCACTATTTAATGACGTCAGAACACCTGCCAGTCTTTATATTTAACAGAGAAGTGCCGGAGTGGTAAAGATTACTGACATAAGAGTTAACATTGAGAAGGTATGGACATGTCTTAAGAATGGGAGAGGATTAGGGAGTTGTAGAGGGCTTGGGCGAAACCAGTAAAAGGGTAGGAGGTCAAGTAGAAGGCTAAGGATTAGAAGGAGTGAAAAAGCGAAGTAGGATTTTGATAAGGATGGTTCAATGGGGGATATACTTTCTATAGGATTACTTAGAGAAGACGAACCAGGGCAAGCGACCCCTTAGCTAAGGGATAGTGATGGAAAAGAAGAAGAAGAAGAAGAAGAAGAAGAAGAAGAAGAAGAAGAAGAAGAAGAAGAAGAAGAAAGAACCAAAGGACTTAGACAAGAGGTCGAGAAAGGAATAGGAACTCTGAGAGATTTCCAGTCCAGTGTTCTGAAAGATTTTCTGATAACATGCCACTTCCCTCCCAAAAATAATTATTGGTGAGAAGGGACGGGAGTAAAACGATGTAGACTGGGAAAGAAGCAATCTGGAATAGGGAGGAAAATAGGTGAAGGAAGAGTGGAAGGGTAGAGAGAGAAAAAGGAGAGTGAAAGACTAGAAATTTATAGATGTTATAAAGACTAAAAAAGTACATTTTCTTTGAAATGAGTTTGCTAATTTTGGAGAAGACGATTTCAGCAAAATTCTCTTAATGGTCTTTTTCCTCGATGTATATAACTATTACTGGGGTATAATGAACTTGATCATTTATCTTTACTTTCTTTTAACGTTTACATTTGTCACTGAAATTCCATTCATTTAAGATAATTCTTAAGGGTTTACTAACAGTCTCAAATTTAAGTCCCTATCTTACAGATTTTATGTTCCTCTTGTTTAGAAACTATCGTTCTTGTCATTTAAAAATATATACATAAATACATATACATATACATACATATATATATAAATGCATATACATATATATATATATATATATATATATATATATTATTTATATATGTTTATAAACATGTATGTATATATGTATGTGTATGTGTGTACCCAGATAATTGAAGGACAGTGATTGATTCTTTTGTAAAAGTAATAATAGTTTTTATCAAAAACACTCACTGAAATAAAACCATCGCACATTGCAAGCAAATACTTCTCACTTTTGCACCAGCAGTAAAAAAAAAAATGAATATTTGAGGCGAAAAATCTAAAATTACACAATAATAATAAATTTAAGAAAATGATAGGCAATAACTTAGATAAAGAATAGAGAATTACCAATAATACAACGAGTTATTTATAATTCTCCCTGAGAGGTAATTTTTGCAATTTTACTCCTTATTCCAAGAAGAGATAAAGACTGTTATCATTTGTTCAACGGAAGCAGTTGCTGAGATGGCGCGGGGGTAGGGGTGGCCGGTAGGCGATTCGTGTTTGCTAATGGTGCCCTAATGTTTTTTTTTTTTTTATTCTTCTTTGCAAGTGATGGAATTTGCTTGTTTTTTCTATTTCAGATTTTGTTTTTGCTTTTTTTTTAGATAGTTGATAGTTGATGAATTAGTGTTTTATAATGTTAAGGTACAGGTGTGGACGTAGTGAATTTGTATAATTATATATATATATATATATATATATATATATATATATATATATATATATATATATATATATATATATTCAAATATACAGCGTATATGTATATATAGTATATATATATATATATATATATATATATATATATATATATATATATATATATATATATATAGTATATCATACATCCACACCTGTACCATAAAATACTAAGTCATTCTCGCACCCAAAATAAGAGCCATTCACATATCATCTATAAAACATAAAAAAAAATCCGAAATAAAAAAAAAAGAACAAGCAAATTCCATAACTTGCAAAGAAAAAAAGAAAAAACATTGGAGCATCATTAGCAAAGGCGAATCACCTGACCTCCCCCCCCTCTCCCCTTCCACCCACCTCCTTAGCTACTGCTTCCATTGAACAAATGAAAACAGACTTTATCTCCTCTCGGTATAAAGAGCAAAACTGCCTCTCGGAGGGATTTATAAAACTCGTTGTGTTATTGGTAATGTCTATTCTTGAGTTGAGGCATTTTCTATCATTTTAATAAATTTATTAGTGGTCGATTTTATTTTAGATTCTTCCATCGTCAATATTCTCTTTATGGCAGCCTCAACGATGTGGTTTGGTATGTTTTATTATTTCGTTTCGCCTACATTAGTTTTCTGAAAAGAAAACTATTGTGCCGGCTTTGTCTGTCCGTCCGCACTTTTTCTGTCCGCCCTCAGATCTTAAAAACTACTGAGGCTAGAGGGCTGCAAATTGGTATGTTGGTCATCCAGCCTCCAGTCGTCAAATATACCAAATTGCAGCCCTCTAGCTTCAGTATGTCTTATTTTATTTAAGGTTAAAGTTAGCCATAATTTTAATAACCTTAATTCCACAAAACTGATAAACAAACAGTAATTACACAAAATACGTAGTTGACACATATGCACAAACAGTGTCGGAATACCTCATAACTGATAAACAAACAGTAATTACACAAAATACGTAGTTGACAAAGAGTTTAGCATATGCACAAAAAGTGTCGTAATACCACAAAACTGATAAACAAATAGTAATTACACAAAATACGTAGTTGACAAAGGGTTTAGCATATGCACAAACAGTGTCGTAATAATTCAAAACTGGTAAACAAACAGTAATTACACAACATAATTAGTTGACGCAGAGCTTAGCAAATGCACAAACAGCGTCGTAATAATTCAAAACTGATAAACAAACATTCATTACACAACATACACAGTTGACAGAGAGTTTAGCAAAAACACAAAGCACGGCAATAACTGTAATTCAAAGACGATTCCGCAGACCGTAATTCTAGCACAAGAAGACGAAAATTCTCTCGACAAATGTTTAAGATTTACGGCGAGCGAGACAAAGAAAGTCTTGGATTAAGCATCAGCCGAGTCCAATTCATCTCATTCCGCGACGCTCCTGCGATATAAAGGAGAAATATTGCAGCTCAATTTGTATGCATCTTCTCATTAGCACTGAAATTAACGGGGCGTATATATTCCTCAACAAAGATGTATTATTCCTTTCAACAAAGAAATGCCAGTGGTCTCTTTTCAAAAAGAGTTTTTGTTTTTAGTTTTCCGTAAAAGAAAATTATTGTGCCGGTTTTGTCCGTCCGTCCGCACTTTTACTGTCCGCGCTTTTTCTGTCCGCCCTCAGATCTTAAAAACTACCGAGGCTAGAGGGCTGCAAATTGATATGTTGATCAACCATCCTCTAATCATCATACATACCAAATTGCAGCCCTCTAGCCTCAGTAGTTTTCATTTTATTTAAGGTTAAACTTATACATAATCGTACTTCTGGAAAGGCAACAATACTGGCCACCACGGCCGGCTGAGTTTCATGGGCCGCGGCTCATACATCATTCATTATACCGAGACCACCGAAAGATAGATTTATATTTGGCGGCCTCGAGTATACGCCGTAGCGGCTGTACAGAAAACTCGATTGCGCCGAAGAAACTTCGGCGCATTCTTTACTTGTTGTGGAATGGAGTGGAATGAAATGGAATATAAAATTTTGACCGAAGGTCAAGCGCTGGGACATATGAGGTCATTCAGCGCTGAAACGGAAATTGTCAATTGTTAGGGGAAGGTGGAAAGTAAGTTGGAAGAAAGAGAATATGAAAGGAGGTACAGCAAAAGGAACGAATAGGGTTGCAGTTAGGGGCGGAAGGCACGCTGCAAAGAACCTTAAGTAATGCCTACAGTGCATCGCAGGAGGAGTACAATAGAAAACTATTTTAAGGAGACTGCATTTAGAACAGAGACCGCATCTTAGGAAGATGTAGGAATATTTCATGTGTTTTTTTTCATGTCAGTGTGTACTGTTCTTCCTAACAAAGAAATGATTTGAACAATGAAATTCTAGGACCATGTGAGACAACATTACATATATATATATATATATATATATATATATATATATATATATATATATATATATATATATATATATATATAGATATCGATATATACATATATACTGTATATATGTGTGTATGTATATATATATATACATATGTATATATACATATATTGGAATATGTTTGGAAGCTGGAATTAACAAAAGAAAGGATGCCATTTCCTCCATAAAGTGAAAGGAAATTACTGTATTAATGCAGTGAAAGCAGAACTTTCTCTACTGAAAGTTCTGCTTTCAATTGCATAGAGAAAGTGATTTCCTTTCACTGTATATACGAAATAACAACTCTTATCTGTAAATTCCTTTTCCAAAATGTATTCGAATTATTTGTCATTCTAAGCAAAGAAAGTTCTGCTTTCACTACATATCCCCAAATTCCAGAACTGTCTTTACCTCGCAATGACAAAAATAATTCAATCCTATTTTGAAACTGGAAAGCGGAGGCTGGCACCCGTCTGGAATCTGGAATAGCTGGTAATCCAGCTCATCAAACATCTGACTGCTATTCAGGCGAGAATTCCAGAAGTCTGGAATTAGCTAAAGTCTGGAGACCTTGCAATTATAGGCAATGGGAGTTCAGATTGAAAACTGGAAACTGGAAATACAAAGCCAAATGATTGGATAATTTCACGTTTTCTTTGGATGTTAAGGAGGACACGTTTATTATTATTATTATTATTATTATTATTATTATTATTATTATTATTATTATTATTATTATTATTATTATTATTATTATAAAGAGACCAAATTAAAGACTGGAAATTGGAAATAAGAAGCAAAATGATTGGATAATTTCACGTTTTCTTTGCAAGTTAAGAAGGACACAATATTATTATTATTATTATTATTATTATTATTATTATTATTATTATTATTATTATTATTATTATTATTATTATTATTATTATTATTATTATTATTATTATTATTATTATTATTATTATTATTGTAAAGAGACCAAAGTAAAGTCTGGAAATTGGAAACACAAAGCAAAATCATTGGATGATACCACATTTTCCCTGTCTGTTTAAAGAAGACATATTATTACTATTATTATTATTATTATTATTATTATTATTATTATTATTATTATTATTATTATTATTATTATTATTATCGGTAATAAAAGTCCAAATTAAAGAATGGGTATTGGGAATACAATATTTAATATATATTTACTCCTACACCACTGTGGATTTCTTCAACATCATTATTATTCAAGAAGATTACAAAGAATATGGTCTTCATCTTGAAGAAGCAACAGAAAGTAATAGGAAATATAGACTGAGGAGATTAGAAAGTACAAAGGTCAAAATCTTAATAAGGAGATGTTTTTTTAATATTTTCTCTTTTAAATATATTTATGTATAGTATTATATGTATATGTGTATATATATATAAATACATATTTATGTATAGTATTATATATATGTGTATATATATATACAAATTATACATTTCCATACGATAACAAAAAAACACTTATATCACAGAACAACTTATAGGTTACAGAAAATACTAATCTATATTGCCAGACACCAGCACAAGAAGAATTAAACACCAATTTATATCAAAGGTCAATTCTGATCACATCACAACACCGTGGGAAAGTAAAAAAAAAAAAGAAAAAAAAATTCCTTGGTCTTCACTGACCGCCTGACCTATAAAGTTGTTTTTTTTATGAGTTAGTATTCGACCCTGCTAGCAGTCCATAGGTCAAGCTTTTTTTTTTTTTTTTACGAATTTAGGCTTACTGGCTGTTTTTTTTTTTTTTATTTCAGTTTGCAAATTACTTTCACTGTGACCTTTTGTATTCTTAGGCACACGCGTGCAGATGCACACACGAACATACATACATAAACACACACGCACACACATATACATATATGTGCGTGTGTGCATATATATACATATATATATATATATATATATATATATATATATATATATATATATATATATATATAATAATATATATACATACATATACATATATGTGTGTGTACAAATATATATAAATATACATACATATATATGTATATATATACATATACACATACATATACATATATACAGTATACATAAACCACAAAGATAATTGAAAAAGGGTTTGTAAACCCTCCATCTCGAAATTCTCGACGAAAACGAAAGAGGCCAACAGAAAGAGAGAGAGAGCGAGATACGTACAAGTTATACATAGAACTTTCCTGCTCACACATTCCTCAAGTCCTCCGGTTTCAGTCACAGAGATTTTCGCAACGCAGGAGGAGTGTCACTCGTATGGAAATAAAATATTTCGCTTTTACTATGGACTTCGTTACGTAAACTGGATTCCCAAGAACTAAAAACGCAAGGTAGATTATACTGGAGTCAGTGTATTGTGTATATTTATACTCCACGAGGTATATTCAACAGAACTCTGACACAACTAGACAATTTTTATCATTTTCATTTTAGGTAATTATTTCAAACAAGTAATAAGAGGCGACGAAGTTTATACGGCGTAATCAAGTTTTCTGTACAGCCGCTACGGCGTAAAAAAATCAAGGCCACCGAAAATAGATCCATCTTCCGGTGGTCTCGGTATAATGCTGTGTGAGCCGCGGCCTATGGAACTTTAGCCACGGCCCGGTGGTGGCATAGCCTATATCGTTGCCAAAAGCACGATTTTTGCTAACTTTAATCTGAAATAAAATAAGCACTACTGAGGCTAGAGGGCTGTAATTTGGTATATTTGATGATTGGAGGGTGGATGATCAACATACCAATTTGCAGCCCTCTTCTCGTATAAAAACCGCTTTTCTGTAATTTTTTCTCATTTCACTATTTGCCTGAGGAGAGAGACAGTTTGGTCTCTGAAATATAGCCTTTATTTTCCACATTTTGGTGTTTCGATGGGCTCGCTTATATTTGATATATACACACTCTCATTATGTATATATATATATATATATATATATATATATATATATATATATATATATATATATATATAATATATCCATTAATTTACTTATTTGAAAATATAAAATTTATGTACAAAAACAAACTTTCCACTCATGAAACATTCAACAAATTCTCTGAACATCAGTCAATGGGAATTGACGTCAACACACCTGGGATCAATCAATGTCCTTCAGTCGGACACAGTCAAGCATCACTGCCCCAGTACGATAAATACTATCGGTTTTTCTGTCATGCCTAGGTTAGGTTAGTTAGGTTAGGTTAGGTAAGGTTGGATTAAGTCAAGTCGAGACCAGCGTAATTTGGGTGCGGGAAACATAATGAGATTATTTTCAACAAAATCCTATGGTTAGTTTTTAAGATATGGCGTCCCGCTTTTTTCAGGGAAAGGTCCCATTACTCGGTTAATCTCGGGGCAATGCGGCCCGGAGTTTGAATTTTTGATCCCTGATAGGCTACATAAATCATATTGTTCTCTGGTGTTCAAAATATCACGTAGGTAGTTGTTAATATTATTCAGAAGATGAACCCCATCCATATATAACAAGCCCACCGTAGGGGCCATTGACTTGAAATTCAAGCTATCCTATACCCTATAGATTTCAGTAACTCTTCAGAGCAGTCTCAGATTCTCATTTAGATTCCCTCTGACGAGGCTTTCGCAGCCTCAATTTACCAATTTGCGCCCAAGTCATATCCGGAGAAATGAATTACTTTCCAAACCCCGAGACCTCACGGTTCTCTATCTCTCTGCGGTTCTCGTAATTCTTCTGTTCGCTTTTTCAAAAGTGTGTTTGTCTTTAATCAAGGAAGGCCGCCTTGTGACTCCCAAGCCTTCGGGATACGGGCGATATATTTTCCATTCCTTGGACAAAGGAACTCGAGAGATGGCACCCTCTCTAAGCAATCTAATCTAGTGAAGAGTTTCATTTTTCTCTCTTCTCCTCCCTCACTTTCATGATGAGGGTTTTTGCTCCTCTCTCTCTCTCTCTCTCTCTCTCTCTCTCTCTCTCTCTCTCTCTCTCTCTCTCTCTCTCTCGTGTTGCTTTAAATTTTATGCATTTTCCTTTAATATACTGTATAAAGCAAACTCTCTCTCTCTCTCTCTCTCTCTCTCTCTCTCTCTCTCTCTCTCTCTCTCTCTCTCTCTCACCTCTCTCTCTCTCTCTCTCTCTCTCTCTCTCTCTCTCTCTCGTTTTTATATTTACGTATGCATGAAGATTTGATTATACGAATCATCGATTCCCTGAAAAAAAAAATTGGATTTATCGTTCAAATATCAAATGCAACTTGAATTTACAATTCCATTTTGATTTTTTACTTAGTAAATTTAATTTCAAGCCCAAGAACCTCCAGTCAAAGTGAACAGCTTCACAGAAATTCGTAGAAGTATTGCCCCATCAATATATTTACCTGAGGTAGATTCAGTTCCCCAAAGTCCAGGCGAATGTAGGTGAACTTGAATCAAATACCATCTTTAACTTTTGACTCCAGACAGTGATCTGGCCATTCCTTTTACAGGAATTTTACCCCTGAAGCCTTACATTTGTTTCGTCAGCTTCCATTTGCTTTTAACATGAAAAGAGGTCAGCATTTTAGATGAGGGAATCTCAGTTGCCATTTAGCCCTCTCGCTGACTGTCCATCAAGAGTCGCATCGAATGGTAATCATACTAAAGTTTTGATGTTTTGACTGACGTGTCCTGTTTGTTATTTCAGAATAAATGATTGTCTCAAACGTCGTATTAAGTTGTCTTGGTGTTGTTGATGAGTGAGTGACTACTGTCTGTAATCATTTACAAAAAGTGGGACACAGGCAAACTGTTGAAAAATCCTGGAGAATGTTATTTTTTTTTTTACAACCGATCAGCCATTTGGGAAAGCTTCCCACTGGAACGGCTATATTCTCTACTATGAATGACCTCTTGAAATGCATTGATATGGGATGTGTGCAATATTGACATTGATAGGTATAAGTGCAATGAGTATATTTATGTGTGTGTATATATATATATATATATATATATATATATATATATATATATATATATATATATGCATATATATATATGTATGTATACACACACACACATATATATAATATATATATACATATATATACACACATATATATAGTGAGAAGATATTTATTACAAAAAATGAAAAAAATAAACTGGTGGAATGAGGGGGAGATATCACAACTTTTACACGAATAAAAAAAAAATTCAGCAAAAAGCATAAAATTGTTTTTTCAGAAAAACATCGCAGAAAATAGTCACTAGGCCCATGTCAGACCTTTCTTTTATTTTTTTATTATTATTCTCTTCTATTTCATTTCCTATTCCGCCCTAAGTGAAGGTGACCGCTATAAAAATAAATTGAAAATTGCTAAATGGAGGCGGGGCATTTTTTATAACGTCCGGTTTAGGTTTTGTTGGTATCTATTGGGCAGGGCACATTTTCTGCATATATATATATATATGTGTGTGTGTGTGTGTGTGTGTGTGTGTGTATGTGTATACTATATATATATATATATATATATATATATATATATATATATATATATATATATATATATACAGTATATATATATATATATATATATATATCACTTCAAAAACATTAAGGAAATGCATGAATTTAAGACTGATCATATATGAAAGAAAGAAGGAAAATATTTATGTAAAAACAAAATGCAATCATGACTATATAGAGCCAAACACACAAATAATAAAATAACACATTTTTTTGTAAAACACGTGAAAAAAAAGCGACGGGGTCAAATTGAATGTAAATATTTGTTTTTCCTCGGCTTCATTTTTTGGGAACGTCAACAAATGGGCAATCATGGACTGGTCAATTTTTCATCGGTTTTGGTGATAATTAGTAGGACTTTTAAATTGCTAATAGAGGCATCAATAGTTGTTTTGATTAATGCTGGATATGCAAAACAAACCGGCATTTATTTTCAATATCAGTCTCATCTAGTTCTAGCTTTCTGTAAAAGAAAACTGCATTGCCGGCTTTCCCTGCCCGTCAGCACTTTTCTCTGTCCACACTTTTTTCCGTCCGCACTTTTTTCTGTCCGCACTTTTTCTGTCCGCACATTTTTCTGTCCGCACCCTTTTCTCTCCGCCATCAGATCTTAAAAACTACTGAGGCTAGAGGGCTGCAAATTGGTATGTTGATCATCCACCCTCCAGTCATCAAACATACCAAATTGCAGCCCTCTAGCCTCAGTAGTTTTGTATTTGATTTAAGGTTAAAGTTAGCCCTCTTTAAATCGCTCGAACCAAATCGATTAATCTCTGAAAACAAAACTTTGATTAAAGTAATCTTCGGAAATACGGAGAAACGTTTTCTCTTAAAATATATCGTCCTGCCTTCTGTAAAAGTGGGAAAAAAATTAGAAAATGGAGGGGGAGATATTTTGGTTTTAAAAATAAGCTGGGAAAAGGGGTTGGCTTCTTTTGTGACAATGGAGCCATTTCCTTTATCTATGGCTGTAGTTTCTCAGAGACTTTTCGTTGTCACAATAATTATTTTCAGGAAATAGTTTGAGGGGTAAATTACTTTTATTGCTGTATTAGGTTCCCTGTGCTAATATAACAGACATCCGTGATATTTTGCTAGTGCTGCGAATAATAATAATAATAATAATAATAATAATAATAATAATAATAATAATAATAATAATAATAATAATAATAATAATTATTATTATTATTATTATTATTATTATTATTATTATCATAACAATAATAATATTAATAATATTCCCATTGTCAATGATAATAAAAATAATCCCATTTTCACTAATAATAATAATAATAATAATAATAATAATAATAATAATAATAATAATAATAATATTCCCATTTTCAATAATAATAAAAAATAATCCCATTTTCAATAATGATAATAATAATCCCATTTTCAAGAATAATAATAATAATAATAATAATAATAATAATAATAATAATAATAATAATAATAATCCCATTTTAATAATATCATTATTTCCAATAATGATAATAATAATTCCATTTTCAAGAATAATAATAATAATAATAATAATAATAATAATAATAATAATAATAATAATAATAATAATAATAATTCTTTAACGCCTTTATTATTGTTTCTGTATCCAAAACAGTTTGTGAATGATTCAATTCCCGTAACAAGAAACGAAATGTACTCACATATCATCGACACATAAAAAAGGCATAAAATATAAAAGAAAACACGCGAATTCCCTCATCTTCCAAAGAAAATACCCGGCCATTAAAAGCTTCAAACGATTAAGACCTCCATCGCACCTCGGAATAAAGTCGAAAATTGCCTGCCTGCGAGTTTTACGGAACTCTTCGTATTATTGGTAATGGGCTATACTTTAGTTGTTGCGTTTCTCTGTCGTTATCTTGGTTTATTGGTATTGTTCATCGATAATTTTTCTCTCTCTCTCTCTCTCTCTCTCTCTCTCTCTCTCTCTCTCTCTCTCTCTCTCTCTCTCTCTTCCCAAGTAGTTTTTCTACTTCTTCAGCAACTGTGTGGATACTTCATATTATTATTTTTATTATCATGTCATCTTATGTATTGTATTTGCATATTCCATGTATATGGCCTGAGTTGGAATAAAGGATATTATTATTATTATTATTATTATTATTATTATTATTATTATTATTATTATTATTATTATTATTATTATTCAGAAGATGAACCCCATTCATATGGAACAAGCCCACCACAGGGTCCAATGACTTAAAATTTCAAACTCGCAAAAAATATGGCGTTCATTTGAAAGAATTAACAGAAGCTAATATGAAGTTCAGAAAGAGATCAGTTATTAGAAAAAAAATTATATAACAAATGAATAAGATTATGTCAATAAAAATTGCAGAATGACATTCAAATGATACTGGAGTGTTATTCCAACTGCCTTCTGACAGCCGCAGAGGGCATAGATAAATACAGTATTTCAAATTAACAGAAAAATAAGTTACCAGTGTGGGATCAGATTCTGCAACGCTCGGAAATATACGTTCCTCAGTCAATTACTGTCAGCCGTAATTCGCGGAATTAGTGCGTAATTGAGACACTGATTTCACATTTCATTTTTGCAACGATTTCCTCGTCATTTTCTGAAATGGAGATCAAATTAGACAATTACAATTCGTGAGGAAGTCAGCTGATAATTTCCCGGTTTTGAGATTATCAAGCAGGACTCAAGCACAAGAGATGAGATCTCATTTCATAAAGTATATTTTTAATTCTTCTTTTTTTTTTAATCAGACGAAAGGCCGTGAAATGGAGACCAAATTACAGTTACAAATCATGAGAAAGTCAGATGATAATTTTTAGTTTTCTGTACAAGAAAACTATTGTGCCGACTTTGTCTCTGTCCGTCCGCACTTTATTCTGTCCGCACTTTTTTCTGTCCGACCTCAGATCTTAAAAACTACTGGGGCTAGAGGGCTGCAAATTGGTATGTTGATCATCCACCCTCCAATCATCAAACATACCAAATTGCAGCCCTCTAGCCTCAGTAGTTTTTATTTTATTTGAGATTAAAGTTAGCCACAATCATGCTTCTGGCAATGATATAGGAACGCCACCACCGGGCCGCGGTTAAACCTTCATAGGCCGCGGTTCATACAGCATTATACCGAGATCACCGTACGACGGATCTATTTTCGGTGGCCTTGATTATACGCTGTAGCGGCTGTATAGAAAACTCGATTGCTCTGAAGAAACCTCGGCGCATTTTTTTTACGTTTAGTTTTTTGACATCATCAAACAGACTAAAACACAAGAGATGAGATCTCCTTCTAAATTATACGAGAGAGAGAACACAGCTTTCAAAAAAATAAAAATCTCATACTTTTAAAAAATTATATATGAAAAAAAACGCCTTTGACGTTCCCTCAGTGAGAGAACACTCGGCTGACGCTTATTTCACGCGTCTCGGATCTACAAAAGTCCTAAGCGTGCCCTGAGATGGAGGGGTTTAGGAATGGTTGTGTAGGTATGCTTACATAGCCGGTTTTTTTTTTTTTTTATTACGCCTGTGTAGAGGAAAATGTTAGAGACTTTTACCTGTCTTTTTTTTATGTATCACTTTATTTATATATATATATATATATATATATATATATATATATATATATATATATATATATATATATATATATATATATATTCATATTTATATATATATACTTTATATATGTATTATATATATATATACAGTATATAATATAGATATATAAATATATATTTGTATATGAGAGAATCTTAGAATACATTAATAATCCTAGGAGAATTAGAATTTAAGAACGAAAATCCAAAACCCACAACAGCAAGCAAAAGAAAGATTATGAATGCTGCTCTACAAAGTACTAGGTCGATGTCCTATATACATGTTTAATGTGTAAAACCATCTAAAACTCCTCACCTTCACTATACCATTGTATTTCATAAGTACATCATCTTCTACATTCAAATGTGAAGGAAATCATCTTCTACATTCAAATGTGAATGAAATCATTCTCACCATAAGACTGGAGATTTGAATACATATTCAGATATTTGGATTAATCAGTATACAGACTTGTTAATTTATTCTTAATATATGTTTTATTTTCTAATGATTGATCTCTTCTCTCTGTATTTCGTATTACCTTCTGTTCCTTCTTTCAAATGAAACACCATATTCTTTGGAAGCATGAATTTAAAGTCAATGGCCCCTGTGGATTCGTTCAATATGGACGGGGTTCATTTTCTGAATAATAATAATAATAATAATAATAATAATAATAATAATAATAATAATAATAATAATAATAATAATAATAATAATAATAATTCGCAAAATATTTTTCTCGTAATCACTTAGTGATATTTTATTTTTTTTATTTGGAAGTTCTTCAAGTTAGTCATACTGTCGCCAGCCATGATACCTTCCCTATACAGAAGAAATAAAATAACTTTTGCAGGTTATATTATTTCATGAAGAAAACCATACCCTAATATATCATTTAAGTCCTCACGAATATATTATTATTATCATTATTATTATTATTATTATTATTATTATTATTATTATTATTATTATTATTATTATTATTCAGGTGAACCCTATTCGCATGGAACAAGCCCATCACAGGGGCCACTGACTTGGAATTCAAGTTTCCAAAGAATATTACAGTATTCATTAGACAGACGTTACATGAGATACAGGGAAATACAGAAACAAGAGATCACTTAATAAAAAAGAAAAAATATATTAACAAATTAATAAATAAATAGATAAGAATGTAAGTAAATTACTAAAATGCAAGGAGAATTGCATTAGGTTAGCAACGCATCGCATCTTCGCTTGAACCTCTGAAGTTCTTTTATAAAACCTGAAAATTCGGACATAAATACTATTCTCTACCTTCGTCTGAGTTTGTATGAAAAAGTGTATTTGTCTTCAATTAAGGACAGACTCCTTTCAGCTCTGATATTTTTTTCACGATGTGAGAGCATTTCAAACCCTCCAACAATGGAGCCTTGAATGGATTCTAGTCCCTACTGTCGAGTAATTTGAAATACCGAGTGAATTCTCTCTCTCTCTCCTGCCTACTCCCGCCCAACTCCCCACCACCACTCCTAACTGCTCCTAATGAGTTTTCTCTCATTCTGTTTATTTTCTTTCCTCTCCTGATCTTCACCTTTACCATTTTGTGGCACTTGACCACTTCATTTCCCCTTAGCTGTAGATGAAGATTTGATTCAACAAAGCAGTGTTCGTTAAATTAAGGAAGGTGAGCTAATTACTATTGTTAAATTCATTATTATCAATATTATTATTATTATTATTATTATTATTATTATTATTATTATTAATATTATTATTATTATTATTATTTTGGTCAATATAATAAAATTCATCAAAATATGAATATTCATCAATAATCATTTCAAATTAACATAAGAGATAAAGGAGTTATAAGGAGGCCTGAGAAGACTCAATTTGTATATTTAGATTATTTATCCTAATAATAATAATAATAATAATAATGTGTCATAAAAATACACAATTATGTAGTAAATATAATACTTTTTCTTCTTCTTCTTCGCCTTTAACGTGCATTTTTCCCATTATTATATGGGGTAAGCACGATGCCTTCTTTTGAAGGACTTTGATTTGGCGGTGGGGTAGGCCGTAGCCTCGATCGGCTGCCCTGCCTGACATCGCTTAGACCCCGGTAGCGAATGTGTACATGTTACCAAACCCCAGCTCCCTTTCTCCCAGCAGCGAGGAGAACTGGGCGAGTAGGTTGACAGTTCGAGACGTGTGAGGTGTCTGTTATGTTTTTTGAAGGTGTTGGAGTGGCTTTGTTTATGTGTGTATTAATCTGTAACACCCATTTGCTTTCAGCAAACCTATCCGTTGATTACATACGTAATCCCGGGGTGTCTACACGGATAGCAAAGTGTCCACCTCTCTGACCGGTCGGCTGCGGGGATTGAACCCTCGCCATAGACTTCTATGAAGTCTGAGGTTGCTGCTTCTACCAACCGAGCCATCGAGGCTCCAAAATATAATACTTATTAATCACTTTATTTTGATCACTTTATTTTTATTTATATTACACAGATTACTTTTCACGAGATAGTGAATTTCTTAGCAATAATAATAATAATAATAATAATAATAATAATAATAATAATAATAATAATAAATGAGATAGGATCCCACTTTTAGAGCAGTGTTATTCAAAATAATTAACGTTTTAATAGCATTTAGCTTGAGAAGAATATAGGAAGAAGAATAGAGAGGACTTCAATCTGAAGGCCGTCGTTGCAACAGCAATAATAATAATAATAATAATAATAATAATAATAATAATAATAATAATAATAATAATAATAATACCAGAAATAGGAAAAAATTAGTCAAGCGGTGAAAATCTACGGAATTAAAACGCCATATTCCAGTAACCTTTCTATAAAATAAAAATCAAGAATTTTTGCTGTAAGAAATATACTGTTTATATCCAACGAAATATGAAAATTGGCCAGTTATTGACCAATACTGACGTGCAGGAAAAGCGAATATTAAGAAAAATTGAGAAAACTCGGTATAAAACCAATTCGCATAAAGCAGCCATATTATTCAACAAAACTTGCCCCAAAGAGGGTCTTCTAATAATAATAATAATAATAATAATAATAATAATAATAATAATAATAATAATAATAATCATAATAATATTAATAATAATAATAATATGTCTACTGACGAACATTCCTTCAGATATGGCTCAATAACACAATCACAAGACAAACATCAACGTCTATGATAAATTTCTCCGAATTTTCTCTGTGAAGAGTCTATCAGATCTTAGCAAGCTAACAAGC
>NC_089769.1:208448-223448 GCF_040412425.1 Macrobrachium rosenbergii | reverse complement strand
ACGACCCGGTGGTGGCCTATCCAATATCGTTGCCAGAACCACGACTATGGCTAACTTTAACAACATACCAATTTACAGCCCTCTAGCCTCAGTAGTTTCTAAGATCTGAAGGCGGACAGAAAAAATGCGGACAGAATGAAGTGCGGACGGACAGACAAAGCCGGCACAATAGTTTTCTTTGACAGAAAACTAGAAAATAACAAATGAATAGATAAAAAGATAAAAATATAAGTAAATCCTAGATTTATTGATACGTAAACAATACCAATCTCAATAACATTGGAAAGAAGTAACAAAAGGTAATGGGAAATACAGAAAGAGATCAGTTATTAGAATAGAAAAAATGAAATAAACAAATAAATACATAAACATAAAAAAAGGTAAGTAAATATAAGTGAATTAATAGGTAAAGAATAAGAATCTCTGAGTCGCTTCACGACAGGATCTCATATTAAAAAAAATAGATACATAAATAGCTAAAAACATAAGTGGAATTATAATGTATTAAAACGTACACAATGAGATTCTCATTGGCCCTGCAAGACAGCATCTAGGATTACCCCAAGGCAGACTCAGCATCAACGAATATGCAGATGACTGGAGGGGGGCGAGATTGACGTCGCAATAAAGCTGGTTACGACACCTGCTTTGGGCGGAGCTACAAGGTGTTTGAAGGTAGGGAAACGGCTAGAATGATGCGCGGTTCGTCTTCATTCCGAGGCCAGGCGATATTACGGAGCCGTTATGAAGCCACTACGACACTTTCCCGGGATGTATAAATGATCTGGGGGATTGTAGATTGTTGTGTAGCTTCGTATGTGTATGTCATTCCATTTTGCATTATGCACATGGCGTGTGTATATGTATATGTATATAGGCTGGCACGCCCCTTTGCCTTTCAATTGGCAGACCTGGGTTCGATCCCGAGATGAGTCAGACATTTCTGTTCCACATGTGAGTGTGTGTTCATTACACACACACACACACACACACACACACATATATATATATATATATATATATATATATATATATATATATATATATATATATATATGTATATGTATATATATATATATACTCATATGTGTATATATATACAGTATATGTATATTTATTTATATATGTATATATACATCATGAAATCTTAGTTTATTGTATACATTAAAAACAAGATTTTACATTTGTCCATTATAACATTCTCCCCACAAACGGGTACTGTCTTTGTTGCAATCTCTCTAACACTCTAATTTGAACTCTATGCCATTTACCAAAACGACTTCGCTTCAATAAAATCCCTTCTTCTTCCCACGAAAGGAAATGAGATATTTCTTTTCAACCTTCCTACATAGGAAAGGGTTGGAAATGACTCAGTACAGGGAACAAAGTCCACAAAAAAACAAGTAAAAGATGCGCCGAAGTTTCTTCGGCCCAATCGAGTTTTCAGTACAGCCGCCACTGCATATAACCAAAGCCACCGAAAATAGATCTATCTTTCGGTGGTCTCTGTACAATGTTGTATGAGCCGCGGCCCATGAATCTTTCAACACGGGCCGGTGGTGGCTTGGCCTATATCGTTGCCAGAACCACGATTATGGATAAATTTAACCTTAAATAAAATAAAAACTACTGAGGCTAGAGGGCTTTAATGTGGTATGTTTGATGATTGGAGGGTGGATGATCAACATACCAATTTGCAGCCCTCTAGACCCCGTAGTTTTTAAGATCTGAGGGCGGACGGAAAAAGTGTGGACAGAAAAAAGTGCGGACGGACAGACAAAGCTGGCACAATAGTTTTCTTTTACTGAAAACTAAAAAAGTGTTGATAAAAAGACGAAAGACCCCTTTCAGTAATTTTCAAAGTCATTCGGAATTGAAAAGGAACATTTTAATTAAGGAGAAATTTGATTGTCCGGAGAAGGAGATGAAAGGATACAGTTAATATTCACTTAGAGATGTTATTACCTTGAGATGTATGCAAGATGTTTTATGTTCGTATTTGATGTTTTAGTTAATTTACTTTTTTCACGATTGGCGTGATGTTTTGTGAGGTATATAGATTTTAACTGCTGGGTTTTGTTTTACGTAAATTTCGTTTCTTTTACACATACAGACACACATAAACATACATATGTTTATATATGTATATATATACATTACATATATATACATAAATGTGTGTATATATATGTATATACATACGTACATAATACATACATACATACATACATACATACATATACATATGTCTATCTATCTATATGTATATA
Organism: Macrobrachium rosenbergii; assembly: GCF_040412425.1. Lineage (NCBI taxonomy): Eukaryota > Metazoa > Arthropoda > Malacostraca > Decapoda > Palaemonidae > Macrobrachium > Macrobrachium rosenbergii. The sequence continues at coordinate 221,178 of NC_089769.1, read as the reverse complement.
TGTATATATATATACATATACAGTATATATAATTATATATACATATATATGCATGTATATATTTATGTGAGCAAAGAAACCATATTTACATTAAACAAAATTCAACAAATACAAACCTTTATACCTCATGAGATATCACGCCAATCGTAAAAAAAAAAAAAAGATGAATTAAAACATCCAATAAGAACATACAACATCTACAGTATTCCAAGCTCATAACATCTCAAAGAGCGGCCAGCCATCAAGGAAAAACAACGTGGAACCAGAATTAATCATATAAGAGAATATCAACTCTTCCTTTCATCTCCTCCTCAGAATAACCAAATTTCTCCTCAATATAAAACGTTCCTTTTCATTTCCGAATTACCATGAAATGGCTGAAAGGGGTCTTGCGTCTTTTTATCAACCCTTTTTTCTTGCTGGACTTTATTCCCTGCACTGAGTTATATCCACCCCTTTCCTATTTAGGGAAGTTGCAAAGAAATATCCCATTTCCTTTCGTGGGAGGAATAAGGATTATTAAATCGCAGTTGTCTGGTTAAGGATGTTAAAAAGACTTCAAATTAGTTTATTAGGAGCTTTCAACAAAGTACATATTTACGAAGGAAACATTTTAATGGAAGATTAATGCACTGAACAAACGTAAAATTCATTTTTGGATAAATACAATGAGCTAAAAATATACGAATATATAAAAATGTATAACATAAACTGGGGTCATATTTCTTTCATAAAAGTAACAAAACTGATTTATAGGAAGCTTCATAAAATTTCATTCAAAGTTACTTCAGAAAACCCTATTCTTTATTATTATTATTATTATTATTATTATTATTATTATTATTATTATTATTATTATTATTATTATTATTATTATTATTATTATTATTATTATCATCCAGAAGATGAACCCTATTCATATGGAACAAGTTCACTAAATGGGCCATTGACTTGAAGTTCAACCTTCCAAAAAATATTTTGGTGTTCATTAGAAAGTACTAACAGAAGGTAATGGGAAATACTGAAAGAAGAAATCACTTATTAAAAAAAGAATATATATATTTTTTTTAATTAATAAATGAATAGATAAAATTGTGAGTAAATTTTTAAAATACAAGGAGAATTGTATCAGTGTTGTACTAAATCACTTATAGCAGAGAATTCCAAGAATATAAATAAGTATTTTATTCCTGACACAGAAAGAGACATTAGCAGATTATAAGAATCACAATATCTGAACGTACAGTAGAGTTATTATTTTTTCGTCACTGTTACCAAACATTTCACTCCCATGCCAAGTCTAGGAATTATACCTTTGCAGTAGTTCAGTAATTATAAGAAATTGATATTGGATTTACAAAAAATGAAATAAGAGAAATACAACGGAACCGTTTCATTTCAGAGGAGTCATTATCTCGCTAACCAGGACAAAGAGAAGTGTAATCTAATCTAATGTGAGAGGTCAGAATAAATTGATGATATAAAGAGTTAATTGAAAGATTTTAATGGAAGTGGGAATGATGGAATGAAAGCGGCGATGTTAACGATTTGATGTGGTATGTATAAACATATACATGCATACGTACATTACATACACACACAAATAAATATGTATATATATATATATATATATATATATATATATTAATATATGTATATAGATATTATTTATATATTTACATATACATAAATATGTATTCATATATATGTATATATACATATATATTTATAAATATATACATTATTTGTATATATATACAAATATGTATGTATATACATATATATTTATATATATACATTATTTGTATACATACAAATATATACATATATAATGTGTATACATAATATATGCATGCATATACATATATTTATACATACCACATAAAACCACAAATATCTCTGTTTATTCCTGACCTCCCACATTAAACAAAATTACATTTCTCTTTGTTCGGGTAAGCAAGATAATGACTGCGTTTAAATTACATTGTTCCACTATATTGTTTTTTATTTTTTTTATTTTTTTTAACCTGAATATCAATTTCATTTAATTACCGAACTACTGGAACGGTTTGATTAGAATCGGAAAGCTCTCGCGATAGCGATGGAAAGTAAAGTTTTGTTATTTGCGATTAAACTGAGAAATTAACAGAAATCATTTGAAACAAGTTTAAAATGCGCCCTAGTTTCTTCGGCGCAATCGAGTTTTCTGCACAGCCGCTACAGCGTATAATCAAGGCCACCGAAAATAGATCTATCTTTCGGTGGTCTCTGTATAATGCTGTATGAGCAGCTGTCCATGAAACTTTAACCACGGCACGGTGGTGGGCTGGCCTATATCGTTGCCAGAAGCACGATTATGGCTAACTTTAACCTTAAATAAAATAAAAACTACTGAGGCTAGAAGGTTGCAATTTGGTATGTTTGATGGTTGGAGGGTGGATGATCAACATACCAATTTGCAGCCCTCTAGCCTCAGTAGTTTTTAAGATATGAGGGCGGAAGGACAGACAGAGACGGCACAGTAGTTTTCATTTACAGAAAACTAAAAACAAAAGTAATCAGATTTCAGCTGAGAATGACAGTGATCAGTGAAACAAAGGAGAGAGAGAGAGAGAGAGAGAGAGAGAGAGAGAAGAGCGAGGGTATGAGAGAAAGCTCACAGACATCTGCGATCATTTTCTCCCTCAAAATGTATAGAATTACATTATAATCGAGAGAGAGAGAGAGAGAGAGAGAGAGAGAGAGAGAGAGAGAGAGAAATACTACCTGAAGAGAATTTCACTCTAGATGGGTTAGAGAATGAGAGAGAGAGAGAGAGAGAGAGAGAGAGAGAGAGAGAGAGAGAGAGAGAGAAATAAAACCCGAGGAATGGTTGCACTCTGGATGGATTGAAAGAGAGAGAGAGAGAGAGAGAGAGAGAGAGAGAGAGAGAGAGAGAGAGAGAGAGAGAGAGAGAGAGAGCACCGTTTCCCATAATATATTAACAGCCCCTATCCAAATCTTAACAGCACTGCATATTAAGGCTATAATCGTACTTTGGAGGATAGGAACTTCGAACTAAAGAGCGGAAATATACATGTAAATAAGGCAGCCTTTACGTAAGTATCTATACCAGTCGCAGGGTGAGAGAGAGAGAGAGAGAGAGAGAGAGAGAGAGAGAGAGAGAGAGAGAGAGAGAGAGAATAAACATTGTGTCGATCGAAAGATTGACAAGGGATTTATGAATGCAAATATATATGAATAATTTGAATTCGTGATCTGGTTCAGAATTCAAAATGGAGAGAGAGAGAGAGAGAGAGAGAGAGAGAGAGAGAGAGAGAGAGAGAGAGAGAGAGAGATCAAATATTAAGTGTCAATGATAAACAAACGTTTGAAATATTCACTCCATCGTTTATTCGTAATCTGGTTCAAAATTCAAGAGAGAGAGAGAGAGAGAGAGAGAGAGAGAGAGAGAGAGAGAGAGAGAGAGAGAGTAGGAGAGAGATAAATATTAAGTGTCGATCGACAGAATAACTCGGGTTTTAATTAGCAAGTATATGAAATATTTACTCTTAATCGTATATTCCTGAACTGGTTCAAAATTCGAGATGGAAATAAATGTAGATGAAGCTACAGGGAGAGAGAGAGAGAGAGAGAGAGAGAGAGAGAGAGAGAGAGAGAGAGAGAGAGAGAGAGAGAGAAATAACACCTGAGGAATTTTTTCTCTTTGGATAGCTTGGAGGGTGAGAGAGAGAATAGGTATTATTTCTCTCTCTCTCTCTCTCTCTCTCTCTCTCTCTCTCTCTCTCTCTCTCTCTCTCTCTCTCCCTCCATATTTACACACCAATCTCCCTCTCACCTCACCTATTCAACTCTCAGGAAGCTGTTCCCAGTTCGAAGAATATTGGAAACTGTTCCCATTTCGTAGAACACAGGAAACTGTTCCCAGGTCATATAGTATAGGAAACTGTTCCCATTTCATAGAACACAGGAAACTGTTCCCAGTTCATAGAATACAGGAAACTGTTCCCAGGTCATATAATATAGGAAACTGTTCCCAGGCCATAGAATATAGGAAACTGTTCCCACTACATACAATTGTTCAGAAGGAATCAGGAGTACATGAGAAATACCATTTAATATTGTATTAGAAGTAACTATTGTCAAAAATGATAAATAATTATATATTACTTTCACCGAAATGCGCTTCGGAGATTGTTAAGCGTAACGAAAGCCAGAACACTAGAGAATTTCAACATTTTTTCCGCACTGACACGAGAAAAAATCTGTAAAACTTACCCGAAAAACATTTTTAAATATTTTGCTAAATTTCTTTACATCTTTAGCAAAAAATAATCGCTCTAGTATAATTTATGTAAGGTGTAACTTCCTGAAAATATTATTTCTCGATAAAGAGGAAAATAAACGACACCGCAATTTTTTCCGGTCTCGCAAAATAATATTTTGATGTAATGAATTTCACTTGTGCAGAGTTTTAATGATATTCTATTAGTTTTATCGGCAATTATTTAACGAAATATGTCATACACTGGCTGAAAAAGGCATTATTTAACGAAGAGATGTAAAATATTTCCAGTGGGTATTAAATGGTAATGTCTTAATAAACTCCTGAGTTCGGAAAATGATTATGCAGACTCAGATAACTTCTGTTATTAAAAACAAAAATGTTCATATATATATATATATATATATATATATATATATATATATATATATATATATATACATACTCATATTTATATATATGTATATATACATATATCCTGTATATATACATATATATAAATATACGTATATATATGTGTATGTGTGTGTATACTTTATAACTTTTAAAAGAAGTAGTCTCCAGGAAAGTGAATCACTCAGCCTTGGCGGAGGATTGAGGTCCTGGAGAGAGCTCCTGAATCAGAATGTTTACGTTTCTGCCGTCCGCTTGAAATTTCAGTAACTGGCAGTGTTCTCTCCTAACCAGATCAGCCGCATACCTTATTTATCAAAGAAGTATTTCATACACAAACACCGGACTAAATCATTTCATATTTGATACAGATTCAGTGAAGTATGTCATATTCATTGCAAGAGATCCATTTTACGATAAGGAAAGACGAATGAACAGCTTTAGAGATTATGTTGGCGAAGAGAACGCTTGCTTTCAATTGCCGCCCAGATCTTTGTGTATTTCAATTACTGTGGCGTTCTGCGCTTCCGGGATTTCTGTCATGTTTTGGTCTGATCAGATTCTGCGGTAATTTTCTTGCTAAATTGTATTGAAGTTCTCTAACACAAGCATTTATCGGTGTAGGCGTCTAGTCCGCATCTAGCTTGTTTATAGGTGTGTTCATGAAATAACAAAGAACTGATATTTAGACGAAAGGATGGGAAGATCGAAACTGAACGAAAATAGATCTTGTACGAGAAATTTTCAACATTGCGGCTTTATATATATATATATATATATATATATATATATATATATATATATATATATATATATATATATATATATATATATATATACATATATACATATATACATATATACATATATACATATATACATATATACATATATATACATATATATATATATATATATATATATATATATATATATATATATATATATATATATATATACATATATATATACATATATATACATATATCGTCATCACGTTGGTTAATCTAAACACAGGTTTTTCTCGTGAAAATGCATCAGGATTAAGCGTAAACCCTTTGCATTGTGTCACAGGACCACGAAATATTTTTTTTTTAAATATGATTTGTCGCTCAAATCTTCGGGAATATTACCGTGATTTCCCGTCCTCGGAACGGCGGAGAGGAATGATGAAAGGTGACATTATCGCATTGCAATAACCCGAGAAAGGCCGAAGAAAAAACACAAATGATCGTCATAAAAATGACGTAGGGTTATGACGTTGAGTTTCGGTGTTATTCGAGAAAATAGAAGGAGGAATGAAAGTTGCAGGGGCCTTTGTGAAGACTTGCGCTCCGCACGGATTACAAAGTATCCTTAATAATGTTATCTAAGAATGTGCAGGTTACTATATTTTGCTTTTATTTCGAAGGACTTTATTTTATTATAATAAATTCTTAGCATTTGAAGATTAGGCCCTCAGAAGAATATTAGGAATTAATTGAATTAGAGAAGTAACGGGAGCGCAACCAGTCGATGAGTATGTTAGATTCTCGCGCTGGAAGTGGCTAGGCCATGTGTATAGAAGACAGGGAATGGTACGAGATACACAAGGGTGGGTTGCCCTTGGTAGAAGGGGTAGAGCTAGGCCAAAGGAGACTTGGTTGAGGACAATGAGGCGGGAAGCAGGAGACGAGGCTCTATGCATCCCGTGGGTGCCACAGGAAATGACTGACTGATTGACTGATTCAAAGGACTTTCCTTGATATATTACAATCCGGGACGGGAATTTCGTCTGTGATACAATTAAGCATAATCCTCACTCATTTACAATCGTGGGTCGTTGTGATGTCTTGCAGTCATAAGAATGATAAATTTTTCTCATGACAGCAGAATTTTAGACATCAGTATACAAATAAACAGAAGGTATTCCACGTGCATACCATCCCATCCTTCCTAGACCGTCCGCAATGTCGGAACTATAATCCCAAGCAAAATATTTCATTCAGTCTTTTCCTTCCTTTCCTTCTGGCCCTTTGTTCCTGGGTTCGCAGGAATTCGCGCATTCGTGCGTTTCCTTTCTTTGATCTGCTCTTGAAAACTTTCGTTTTCCTCCGAGGAGTGAGGACGGAAGTCTTCTTCTGAAGTCGCAGAGAAACAAGCTCTTCTGCTTCTTCTTCTTCTTCTTCTTCTTCTCTCGGCTTTGCCAGGAATTCCGAGGCTTTGTTTTGGCTCTTTTTGATGAGTGAGATCTCTTCTTCTTTCTGTATTTCCCTTAACCTTCCCTTACTTCCTAATGAGCACCATATTCTATGGAGGCTTGAACTGCAAGTCAGTGGTCCCTGCGGTGTGCCTGTTCCAAATGAATAGGGTTCAACTTCTGAATAATAATAATAATAATAATAATAATAATAATAATAATAATAATAATAATAATAATAATAATAATAATAATAATAATAATAATGCTCTTCTATCTGTGTTTCCTATTACCTTCTGTCACTTCTTTCTTCTGGAAACCATATTCTCTGGAAGCTTGAATTTCCAGTGAATGGCCCCTGTGGTGTGCTTGTTCCATACGAATAGGTTTCATCTTCTGACCAATAATAATATTAATATCGTAATCAAATCACATCAGCAAGAGGTACCAGAGTGCCAGAGTTATGCAGACTTGCTCTGAAGCTCCTAGTGTTCATTACACTGGTTCCTGGAACGGAGGGAATCGTGTTGACAAATTGCAAGCTATGACTATCGCGGAGTTCCTCGAAATTCTGGTTGTTTTGATTCTGACGTTGGTGTCATTTGTGGTTAATTCGCGGTAATTGCTTGTCATATTTTCCTCTTGCTTGTGAAGTCACTATTCCTTTTACTGAATCACATAAAGATACGACGCGGCAGTTGTAATAGTTAGATCAGTTATTCACCCCCAAAAAATTATACATATATATATATATATATATATATATATATATATATATATATATATATATATATATATATATATATATATATATATATATATATATATATATATATATAATATATATATATATATATATATATATATATATATATATATATATATACAGATAGATATAAAGTGTATAATAGATATAAATATAGATATAGATATATATTATATATATATATATATATGTGTGTGTATATGTATACATATATATATATATATATATATATATATATATATATATATGTATACATATATATATATATATATATATATATATATATATATATATATATTCGAAAACAATAATCGAGCCTAACAAACCAAAAGCGATTGAAGTTAACCAACAAAGTTCAGCAAAAATTCTTTAAAAAAATTTAAATTATGTTCCTTACTTTTTATCTCACTTAAAAGCAATAACTACTTGGAAATTTACTCCCATATTCAAGCTAGTTCGAACAACTATGATTTTTTTAGTTTTCTGAAAAGAAAACTATTGTGCCGGCTTTGTCTGTCCGTCAGCACTTTTTCTGTCCGCCCTCAGATCTTAAAAACTACTGAGGCTAGAGAGCTGCAAATTGGTATGTCGATCACCCACCCTCCAATCATCAAACATACCAAATTGCAGCCCTCTAACCACAGTAGTTTTTATTTTGTTCAAGGTTAAAGTTAGCCATAATCGTACTTCTGGCAGCGCTAGAGGCTCCAACACTATAGGCCACCACCGTACGGTGGCTGAGTTTCATGGGCCGGGGATAAGTTTTATGGGCCGTGTCTTAGGCCACCACCGGACAGAAAACTCGATTTTTTTACTTGTTTTGTATAATCAACGCCAGAAAAAAAAAAAAGAATAAATAGAATGCTGACGCCATCCATCACGGTAATATTATACTGGACGGGAAATTACCCAAAAGTGATCGATCATTCTCAAAATTTATCGACAATGTTTTTAAACTTTTACGATCATTTCCTTAATAGGAAATGTTATTGATGATTTTCCGGTACCCCGAGCAAGCTTTTATCCGGGAGACATTTGCGTTTCTTTTATTATTGTTTTCGTTTGTGAAATAATTTCAGGTCTGGTTTGCTCACACCTCTTTACTTCCCTTTCACGATCATTTATATTTTTGCTATGAAAAGTTTATTATAGCGTGTTTTGAATTGGCAGTTGTTCTGAGACAAAGGCAGCCAAGTTTCACTGCCATTTAAGAAAAGAGGGAATAGGATTCTCTTTCAGAAACCATATTTCAAATAAGAATATATATATATATATATATATACTGTATATATATGTTTGTATGCATATATATATATATATATATATATATATATATATATATATATATATATATATATATATATATATATATTGTATATATACATATTTATATATACGTATATATTTACTTATAAATATACATATATATATATATATATATATATATATATATATATATATATTTATATGTACTATATAATATATATATATATATATATATATATATATATATATATATATATATATACGCATAAAGACAGGGGAGAGAGACCATGGCTTTCCTAATTAATATTGATCTGTACACAAATCAAGCCGACAGGATTCACCCTACTCCCGTTTTCGTTGGTCGTGATTTCACACTGACGAATGCTATAAATCATTACATTAAGTTTTATGAGGCATGAAATTACGTAACGCCCATACAATACCTAGCGTGACGTATTACCATAGAAGGCTATACATCATGTCCTGATTCTACAGAGTGTAAATTTATTACAGAAAGTATTAAAATACTGCTATAAAGAATTGCATTTTCTCACAACATGGTTATGCATATTTAATTTGAAAATAAATTTTCAAGGAGAAACTTACTTGGTCTTACTTGACAGCTAAATTACTCTATTATTATTATTATTATTATTATTATTATTATTATTATTATTATTATTATTATTATTATTATTATTATTATTATTATTATTATTATTCAGAAGATGAACCCTATTCATATGGAACAAGCCAATTGACTTGAAATTCAAGCTTCCAAAGAATATTATGGTGTTCATAAGAAAGAAGTAACAGAAGGTAAATTGAAATACAGAAACATGAGATCGCTTATTAAAATATAAAAAATGAATTAACAAAAAGTAAATAAATATATAAAAATATAAATTATAAAAATACAACGAGAATTGTATAAGGGTAGTAATGCATTGCATCTTCGCTTGAACTTTTGAAGTTTCAATTGCACGGAATCGTCAGGAAGATGGTTCCACTTAGGGGTTTATGAAGATGATTTAGAGAATAAGTTTTCTTTCTCAGCTCTTTTTATGTTCACCCTTATGGACATCATGAATAAAGACAGAATTTTATAAGTGAAAGTAAATTATATATCCTAGATCGACCACCAGTGATTTTTAGTTTCCTGAAAAGAAAACTATTGTGCCGGCTTTGTCTGTCCGTCCGCACTTTATTCTGTCCGCACTTTATCCTGTCCGCACTTTATCCTGTCCGCACTTTTTCTGTCAGCACTTTATTCTGTCCGCACTTTATTCTGTCCGCACTTTTTCTGTCCGTACTTTTTCTGCCAGCACTTTTTGCTGTCCACACTTTTTCTGTCCGCCCTCAGATCTTAAAAACTACTAAGGCTAGAGGGCTGCAAATTGGTATGTCGATCATCCACCCTCCAATCATCAAACGTACCAAATTGCAGCCCTCTAGCCTCAGTAGTTTTTATTTTATTTAAGGTTAAATTAGACGTAATCGCGCGTCTGGCAACGATATAGTCCAGGCCACCACCGGGCCGTGGTTTAAGTTTCATGGGCCGCGGGTCATACAGCATTATACCGAGACCACCGAAAGATAGATCTGTTTTCGGTGGCCTTGGTTATACTCTGTACGGAAAACTCGATTGCGCCAAAGAAACTTCGGCGCATTTTTTACTTCTTTTGTTAAGGAAGGCAGCGTGATTGGCCAAAGGTGGAAAATGTTTTCAGTGGGCCAAAACTTTTTGTCTGAAAAGATCTTTAGATAACATTGGTCTTATTGGACTTCAATATTTATCTATGAAGGAAAAGAAGTTAATATTCCAATAATAAAGGTTAAGGCGCCAGATAAAAGTTTCTAACAGTCTTACGCCATCTTTCTCTTGCGTGGTATGTTTTTAAACAAAATAAGAGGAAAAATGGATTTTCTGAACTATTCTGTATATATATATATATGTGTGTGTGTGTGTATTTATATACATACACATATACATGTATGTATATATAAATTATATATATACATATATGTATATATGTATCTGTATATAAATATATATACAAACATGTGTGTATGTATGAAACGAAAGTTATACATTCTAACAGATATCTTATCATTTGGAAAATTTTCCACAGAGCTGATACATGGCGGCAAGCCCTTACAATACCTATATACACCCGTGTGACAATCCCTACAGGAGGACACACAATCTTTTAAAACTGTTGGGGAGTTGGGGGAGGTATAAGCCTTCTACATGACAAGAACTTAAGAGTGCTATGCATATACCTTGCTTTTTCGCCGGACAAGCTGACCACAAACCTACCCTGGTCCCTAATTTAAAATTCACGGGTACAAAGCTTGGCTGTTATCCGGACAAGATACCCACACGGATTGATCTGTGTACAGCACATGTTTCTCTTTCGAGATAAATGGATCGAATGTAACTGTTTCCTAGGTTGGTATTCATATTCTTAAGTCTGGATATTCTAATTCCTTGCCGAATTTCTTTATTGTGTCTATTTCATCGTCAATATTTGTCTCGTGGTCGTACAGACTTAGTGACAAAAACATATATAGAAATCATGTTCAACTACTTAATGTCTTGGGGAATTATTAGCAACAAATGACCACTTATAGACCTTAATTTGCATGGCATATATTTATATTGAGAATACACAGGATATACAATTTAGACCGAAGGCTTACCACTGGGACCTAAGAGGTCATTCAGCGCTGTAGGGAAAATTGAGAGTAAAACGTTACAGAGGTGTAATAGGAGGAAAACCTCTCAGTTGCATTGTGAAATAATTGTTAGAAAAGAGTGGAAAGTAAGCTGGAAGAGAGAGAGAATATGAATGGAGGTGCAGTAAAAGGGATGAAAGGAGTTGCAGCTATTGGGATATATTTATATTGGTACCCAAACGTTTGCTTAAAAATTATATTCCCTTTTAAAAACACTGATTTAAATGCTGATTTTTCTATCGCTGTGGCCAGAATTACAATGTTCATTTGTGGAATTATTAGTTATGTATACAATGAATATAAATATTTTATCAACACTGTGTATTTACCAATCCAAATACGACTGGCTAAAGTTATTCTCTGTTTCCACTGTGAATTTTATCGATGGCACCAATTCGTTTAATCTGCTTAAAACAATGTTTATTTTTCATTTCCTGTTAAATATATCTAAACCAAGTTATATTTTGTGGAATAACATTGCTTAATATGCTTCCCATCATATTAGCCCACAAACATAACATGTTTCTGGTATATCAAATATGCAGATTCCAATTCGCGTTCCGCAACAATATCTTTTTAGCGAATTTCGGCACAGTTTAAAATTCTGTGTAACATAACAATAAACAATTCGTGACGGTATTGCACAATATGTCGAAATGACTAGAGAGAGTAAAAGCGAAAGATCAGATCATTGATTTTCGATGTGCAAATTGGCAACATCAACATCTGACTTGACTCAGTGGAATTATATTAAGTAGTTTTCTGAATAACAGAAATAGAGGGAATTTGGAGAATTTGAGGGATTTGGGGGAATTTGGAGAATTTGATGGATTTTGGGGAATTTGAGGGAATTTGGTGAATTTGATGGAATTTGAAGAATTTCAAATATTTTGAAGAATTTCAGATGTTTTGGAGAATTTGTGGGACTTTGGAGACTTTTGTGGGATTTGGGGGAATTTGAAGGACTTTGGAGAATTTTAGAGAATTTGGGGAATTTCAGGGATTTTGGACAATTTAAGGAAATTTGGAGAATTTGAGGGAATTTGAAGAATTTGAAGAATTTGAGGGATTTTGGAGAAGTTGGAGGAATTTGGAAAATTTG
>NC_089769.1:193448-203448 GCF_040412425.1 Macrobrachium rosenbergii | reverse complement strand
CTGAGCTTCAATAACCCTAATGATAATCTTCTCAGGGTACATGACAACAGTCCGTATAATTCAAAATTGACAATTAGAGTTCTTGACGCCTCATTGGCCTGTTCCTTGTCTTATTATTGTGCTGTTTCAATATCTAGTTAGTTTGGTTATGTTAATATTTATTTTCTATAAGTTACTCTTTTATTCCTCACACCACTAGACTGTGGAACGGTCTCCCTTATGACGCAGATGCTACGTATTGAAATAATTCTCCTTGTTAATTTAATTATTCATTTAGATTTTTATGTATTTACTGTATTTGTTAATATGTGAATTTTCCTTTTTTCTATTTCCTGACTTCTTCCAAATGAACACCACATTCTTTGGAAGCTTGAATTTTAAGTCAGGGCACCTTTGGTGGGCTTGTTCCATATGAATAGGATTCTTTATCATCTTCTGTATAATAATAATAATAATAATAATAATAATAATAATAATAATAATTATAATAATAATAATAATAATAATAATAATAATAATGGCTGATTCAGCTATCACCTTCAGTACTATAATCTTGAAAGAGGGTCTGCTACCTAATAATAATAATAATAATAATAATAATAATAATAATAATAATAATAATAATAATCTCCTATTTTAAACCTTTTTTTATAAACAAAGATCGTTTCACTTTACGTGTTACTTTTCTTATTTAACTTTTAGTCCTTATAATTATATATATATATATATATATATATATATATATATATATATATATATATATATATATATGACACTTGTGGACTTACTATATACCATTCTAATAAACAATTCATTATGCAAATTCGTTTTTCACCGAGCGAGTTCAGTCTACCAACCACTCTCCAAACCTCGCAGACTGCAATTTCAGTCAGAGCGGATTGCGACCCGCTTTTGTTTTTCCGCCGAAAAAAATGAAAAACACAAAAACGCAGAACAAGAGACGAGGCAACCTTTAATTAAAAGGTTAAGTTTACAAACTGGGCAAGACTCTGGGGCGTTTTTACGTCGGAATGAAGGTTTGGACATTTTAGCGAACGCGATCACGAGAAACTCGGTAAGGGAAGAGAGCCGATGCGCAATGGGAAAGTCTGTTGTTTTTGGTTTCGTGGAATGAGCGTTTTGTAACAGATAGTTATTTTGCATATTGGTTTTCTGAGATTAATCACAGCGGAAAAAACTGCGATGGAGATAATTCAAGGATACTTTCTTTTCGATCATATATACAGTATGTATATGTATATAGAAATATATATATAAATATAAAAATTTATATATATAAATATATATGTGTATATATATACATATACATATTTTATATATATATATATATATATATATATATATATTTATATATATACATTTATATATATATATATATATATATATATATATATATATATATATATATATATATATATATATATATATATATATATATATGTATATATATATTTCAAATGACACTCACACAACATAATAAGCAGATTCCAAACCCTATAAAAAAAACTAAATTCCCATAGCTTCTAAGAGCAATTAAAATTCCACAGACACAACACACGCAATTCCAGAAAGCATTAAAAAAGCAACACTGAAATAACTCGCGGGAATAAAAAAAATAAATAAATAACTGAGCAGCTTTCGGAACGACAGGAACTGAGGGGAATTGCTTTCTTCCTGTCGATTCCTGAAGGACCCTTCCAGGCACTTCGGAAGAGGAAGAGGGGGAAAATGGAAAACAAATCTGATAAAGAGGGAAGAGGGAAAATCATTAAAGAAATGGATAGTGTTTTTAAATAGAATTTCCCTCCTCGCTTGAATATTTGGGGATCTGGAAATTATTTGACATTTTAGTATGATAATAATAATAATAATAATAATAATAATAATAATAATAATAATAATAATAATAATATTGAAAAGGATGGCTGTATTATGCGAATTTACCTTATACAGTATCTTTCCTATTTTTCTTACAATTCGCTTTTCAGGCTCTGCGATGTTGGTCAGCAACTGGCCAATATTCACGATTATGGCTAACTTTAACTTTGAATAAAATTTTTAAAAAACTACTGAGGCTAGAGGGCTGCAATTTGGCATGTTTGATGATTGGAGGGTGGATGACCAACATACCAATTTGCAGCCCTCTAGCCTCAGTAGTTTTTAAGATCTGAGGGCGGACAGAAAAAAAGTGAGGACAGAAAAATTGCTGACAGAAAAAAGTGCGGACGGACAGACAAAGCCAGCACAATAGTTTCCTTTTCAGAAAACTAATAAAAACTCATGTAAAATATTAAAATACCAGTTGAATTGCATGAGGGTAGCAAAGCATTGCAACTTCGCTCGAACTACTTCTGAAGTTCCAGTTGCACAGTCCAGCAGTATTCAGTAACGTACTTTCTCTCCAGATCTCTCTCTACCTTTTTCTCCCTTTTTTCCAGCAATGACTCTCCTGCCAAGATGGGCCAGTAGGAGGGACGTTACGACCTTCATCTGGTGCCGTGACTTCAAATATTGAAGTCCGGGACTTCAAATATTGAGGTCCGATAACACCCATTTTATCTGGAATTGTTTTCTGTCGCGAGAGTTTTGGCTCGGTGGAAACATTTTTCAGCCTTGCCAGTCACGCTGGCTTTTTTCGATCAGAACTTTCAGTGGTAATGTGAGTGTGTGTGTATGTATATATATATATATATATATATATATATATATATATATATATATATATTATATATATATATATATATATATTTATATATATATATATATTTATATATATATATATATTTATATATATATATATATATATATATATATATATATATATATATTTATATATATACATATATATAAATACTGTATATATGTACATATATATATACACATATATATATTTATAATTATATATATACAGTATATAATATATTATATATATAGGCTATATATATATATATATTTATATATAATATATACATATATTTATATATATTTCTGTGTGTGAGAGTCTGTCTTCTCTTCCTTAAGAAAAACGAATAGATAAACTTCGAATTTAACTGGGACCTATGAAGTCATTCACCACTGAAAGGTAAATTGAGAGTAAAAAGATTTAAGGTGTAACAGAAGGAAACCTCGCAGTTGCACTCTGCAACAATTGGCAGGAGATGGCTGAGGAAAGTAAGATGGAAGAAAAATATTAAGAAAGGAGGTACAGCAAAAGGAGAATAGAAGGGGGTGCAGCTAGAGTCCGACGGAACGCCGCAAAGAACCTCAAGCAGTGACTACAGTGCACCGCGTATGGTGCACTGATTACACTAACCCTCCCTATGGGGGACTGAAATTTAATCCGCTTGCAGATATTTCATTCCCCAGGGCAACGTCCCCCCCCACCCTACCCGCCCACCCCAGGGGGCGGGCTTTTAATATAGAGGAAATTGCCAATTTCAAACTCGGAGCGACAACCATTGAATTCCATCCGACCACTATCAGTGTCCAGGTAATGATTTATTTTTTAAGGAAATTATTTTTTTCATAATTTTTCTTGCTTCTTGGATCTTTAAAAGGAACCCTGGGCTGGGATCGATTTGATGGGAGGAATAGAATACGAATTATTTTTTCCCTACTTTGCCTTCATTAGGTGGTTGATATTACTATCAAATACCTCCCTGGCTTAAGTGAAATTTATCAGATTTTGGTAATGAGATTTATTATTATTATTATTATTATTATTATTATTATTATTATTATTATCATTATTATTATTATTATTATTATTATTGTTATTATTATTATTCAGAAGATGAACCCTATTCATATGGAACAAGTCAACCACAGGGGCCACTGACTTGAAATTCAAGCTTCCAAAGAATATTATGGTGTTGGTTAGAAAAAAGTGACAGAAGGTAATGGAAAATACAGAAAGAAAAGATCCCGCTTATTAAAAAAGAAAAAATTTATTAATAAAATAATAAATAGCTAAAAAAGTATTAAAAGTCATCTAGAATAGTATTAGGGTAATATGTATTGCGTCTTCTCTTGAATTTTTGAAGTTCGGTAAAAGTGGAAAGACACCATAGAGGTTTGTTCTAACAAGCGTTGAACAAACGCAAACCAATGTCATAAAAATTGTGGAAATAAACGCTTCGCCTTAAAGACGTTATCACGAGGGAAAACACGTGAACTAATGAGATTAGTTAATGGTCCTTAAGAAGGATACATCCTAGACTAACTTAGGTCAGTCTGGGAGATCCTATGCTTATAAGGAATCGCGATAGAGGACTGGAATTGGGATTGGAATATAAAATTTAGGCCGAAGGTCAAAGGTCATTCAACGCTGAAAGAGAAATTGAGTAAAAAGGTCAGAAAGGTGTAACAGGAGCAAAAACCTCGCAGTTGCACCATGAAGCAATTGTTAGGAGAGGGTTGGGGGAAAGCAAGATGGAAGAAAGAGAATATGAACGGAGGTACAGTCTAAGAAATGAAAGGGGTTGCAGCTAGGGGCCGAAGGGACAATGCAAATAACCTTAAGTAATTCCTACGTGCACTGAAAGCTGTAGCCCCCTATGGGGACGAGAGAGGATGTTTGGGATCCCACGTAGGATGCTGTCAGTGCAACCTTGTGATAATTAGATAAAACTGAAGAATAATCACAATAATCACAGTAAATAATAATTATCAAATGATTACCAGTCTGAACTCATCATTGCTTCTTTGGTTTCCTCATAACTCAACATTTGTAATTTTCGTAACAGGAAATAATATTCTATCTATAGTTATTTTTACCTGAATTTGGTAAATTCTAATTATTCTTATATGCTTCCAACCAAGCAAAATGATTAAATTTTGATAACTAAATATCACTCCTTGATTATCGACTTTGCATCGTTTATAACTGATCAACGAACTTTTTTAAATGTCAGTAAAGCAATAAGACCTTGTCCACATTTATAAAAATTAACAAAACACTGTGAAAAGCAATTTCTCTCTTTTACTTCCCAAAGAGGCAAAATTCAACCAATTTTGATACCTAAATCTCATTCCTTGTTTATCAACTTTACTTCATTCATAAAAAAAAACAATAACTTTGTGACAAAACCAATAAAGCAATAAAGCCTCTTTGACTTCCTAAAGAAGCAAAATTCTACCAATTTTGATGCCTGATTCTCATTCTTTGTTTATCAACTTTGCTTCATTTATATAAAAACTGACTTTTTTCGACGAAATCAATAAACAAATAAAGCCTGTTTGAAATTTATAAAAAAAAATAATAATAAGCAAAGAGTAAAGAAACTCGCTTTCCAGACTTCGTATTTCGATTTGAAAAAAACAAGAAAAAAGAATTGTGACAGAAATCGCCACCCAGACCAATTTAGCCTTCCCCTGGGCGAGATAAAGGCGCCTCTATTGTTGGGGTATGTGATTTACCCGCTTCTCTGGCCCAGGGAGAAGTTGAGGGGGGAAGGGGAATTGAGATGGGTATGGGGAGAGGGGGGGAGGGGGTTACAGTTTGTTAGTGAACCGTACATTAGTCATGTACAGACGAAAGGATCTCCACTGAGAATTCTGAAACTGACTTTTTTTTTTTCTTAAAGGGAAGCGAATGATCGAAGATGGTGTTCAATTTTGATAGATGGATATCTGAGGATTTTTAAGGATTAACTATGATGAAGGATTTAATTGTACCATATGAAAAGTATACAATATATATATATATATATATATATATATATATATATATATATATATATATACATGGAGTATCTATATATATATATACATATATATATATATATATATATATATATATATATATATATATATATATATATATATATATATATACAAGGAGGAGAAAGAGGATTTAATTGTATCAGATGAAATGTATACATGATTTCACCTTTTCCTAAATGTATTCTCTCTCTCTCTCTCTCTCTCTCTCTCTCTCTCTCTCTCTCTCTCTCTCTCTCTGTATATATACATATATATATACAGACAGAGAGAAAGAGAGAGAGAGAGGGAGAGGGGGGGTGAATGAGCACCTTTAGTAGAAAATAGAATAAGTACGGAATTCCCCACGTTTAAATCATTAACAGATCGCCTCCCTAATATCATTTAAAATAAAAGAGAGAGAGAGATTCCAGCAGTGGATTCCGATTTCTCTCCAGATCAATTAACACAATGATTTCTGCCGAATATTTCCTATTTATTTGTGCTTTGGACTGAAAGTAACGATATGATATCCAATTTACTTCTCATTTTCATTAGAATTCAATTTCATGTCAGTTGATCTGATATTCGAAATCATGACTAAGATAGTTTCCTTTTAATTTCAACAACAAGATTTTAATGAAAACGAAGACCTGATCAATACATTTCCATTTTGTTTATCTATTATTTTTAATGGCGGAGATGTCAGTTTCTTTAATATCAGCAAGAACAAGTAAACAATGCACCGAAGTTTTCTGTACAGCCGCCACACAGCGTATAATCAAGGCCACCGAAAACAGATCTATCTTTAGGTGGTCTGTGGTGTTGCGTTGCCAGAAGCACGATTATTGCTAACTTTAACCTTAAATAAAATGAAAACTAGTGAGGCTAGAGGGCTGCAATTTGGTGTGTTTGATGATTCGACAGAGTGGTTTTTATAGTGTGGGGTTCCGGGATGCATCCTGCCTCCTTAGGAGTCCATCACTTTTCTCACTATGTGAGCTGTTTCTAGTAGCACACTCTTCTGCATGAGTCCTGGAGCTACTTCGGCATCTATTTTTTCCAGATTCCTCTTCAGGGATCGTGGAATCGTGCCTAGTGTTCCTATGACTATGGGTACAATTTCCAATTGCATATTCCATATCCTTCTTATTTCGATTTTCAGGTCTTGATATTTATCAATTCATTCTCGTTCTTTCTCATTATTATTATTATTATTATTATTATTATTATTATTATTATTATTATTATTATTATTATTATTATTATTCAGAAGATGAAACCTATTCACATGAAAGGGGTTGTAGCTTGGGGCGGAAAGGACTGCAAAGAACCTTAATTAACGCCTACAGTGTACCACGTGAGGCGTCCTGATGGCGCTACCCCTTTACGGGTGTTATTTTAGCCGAAGATAATTCCCCAGTCCCACACTGAAGATTCGACATTCGCCTTGTGCACCCTCACAAAAGTCTGCACAAAAAAATTAAAAAAAAAATATATGCAAGGGTCCAAAAGAATTTCTGATAACTCACAAAAGTCGGCATAAAAATAAAGAGATATACAAGTCCAAAAGAATTCTGATAACGGAACTCAGGGGTCGGGAAATGTCACAAACACAGTAGTCTCTCGCTGGAATAACAAAGTTGCGGAACAAGAGAAATTCATAGGAAAATGTACATTCGCCCAAATGTTTTCCACGAAGGCAAACTGTTTTACCGAGAGGGGAAACAGGAATCGAAAAATGTTGTTAGCCTGTCAGCTTTTTGGGTTTTCCGAAAAATTTCAAGAACTGAATTGAATATATAGAATTCATCATAATTCGTCATAACAAATCTTTGCATAAAAAAAAACTCAGTCTCAATTTCACTGCAATCTTCTATTTCCCGTGGTTCCCTTAGATTTCAAAACATAGATAAATAAATCAATAAATATAAATAAATAAAAAAAAGAGTTTTGAATGTCATCAAATTTTTCACAGGCAGGTACTTTTGATATCTCATATTTTCACTTCAGTTCCTGATCATAAATCCATGATATCATTACATTTCAAAAATATATATGTTCTTAAATACCATTGATTTTCTTCCAATTTTTATAGGGCTTTCTTTTTAATACCATTTTTTTCCATTTCTGTTTCCAAACAGGCCCATTCCATGATACTATTTTTCAAAAATAAAAATAAATACAAATAAAAAATGCGCAGAAGTTTCTTCAGCGCAATCGAGTTTTCCGTACATCGTATAATCAAGGCCACCGGAAATAGATCTATCTTTCGATGGACTCGGTAAAATGCTGTATGAGCCGTGGCCCATGAATCTTTATCCACGGCCCGGTGGTGGCCTGGCCTATGTCGTTGCCAGATGCACGATTATGGCTAATTTTAACCTTACATAAAATAAAAACTACTGAGGGGGCTAGAGGGCTGTAATTTGGTATGTTTGATGATTGGAGGGTGGATGATCGACATACCAATTTGCAGCCCTCTAGCCTCCTAAGTGGTTTTTAAGATCTGAGGGCGGACAGAAAAAGTGCAGACAGAACAAATTGCGGACACAAAAAAGTGTGGGCAGAAAAAGTGCGGGCAGAAAAAGTGCGGGCAGAAAAAGTGCGGACAGAAAAAAGTGCGGGCAGATAAAGTGCGGACAAAAAAGTGCTGACAGAAAAAAGTGCGGGCAGAAAAAGTGCGGGCAGAAAAAGTGCGGACAGAAAAAGTACGGACAGAAAAAAGTGCGGACAGAAAAAAGTGCTGACAGAAAAAAGTGCGGACAGAAAAAGCGCGGACGGACAAACAAAGCCGGCACAATAGTTTACTTTTACAGAAAACTAAAAAAGCCATTTATTCATTTTGTCATTCCAGTTTCTGAGAATAATTCACCACAACAAACCATCGCAAAAAAAAAATAAAAAGGCTACCCTCTATTCCCTTGCAAACTCCTAGTGTTTTCAGCGGTACTCTCTCTCAAAACTTTACGGCCTCTCCGTTCTTGGCTACATGTTTCTTCAACATTTCTTTCCCAGCCATTAAAACCGGACGTGGAGAACGAATTTCCCTCAGAATTTCCCGTGGCCAGGAAAACGCACCGACGCGAGGCTTCGATATTTCGAAAAATTGGCGAAAGCGGAAGGCCCATGAAAAAGATCCTTCTCATTAGATGCGAGCGAGAAGCTTTCCTCTCGATCTCGACGATAATCTTTCTTTATTTTCTTTTTACTACTTTATCAATTTCTTATCAGCGAGTCCACGTGTACAGGTTTAAAGGTCGGCGTTAGGTTATTCGTCAAATCTTTACCTTCGGTGCAATCGAGTTTTCTGCACAGCCGCTACAGCGTATAATCAAGGCCACCGGAAATAGATTTATCTTTCGGCGGTCTCGGTATGATGCTGTATGAGCCGCGGCCTAAGAAACTTTAACCACTAACCCGTGGTGGCCTGTCCTATATCGTTGCCAGACGCACGGTTATGACTAAAAACTATTGAGGCTAGAGGGCTGCAATTTGGTATGTTTGATGATTAGAGGGTGGATGATCAACATACCAATTTGTAGCCCTCTAGCCTCAGTAGTTTTTAAGACCTGAGGGCGGACAGAAAAAGTGCGGACAGAAAAAAGTGCGAACAGAAAAAAGTGCGGACAGAAAACGTGCGGATGGACAGACAAAGTCGGCACATTAGTTTTCTTTTACAGGAAACTATAAAAGGATGAATGCACCTAACAATTAAAATAAATTGGGTCTTTATAAGAACAATACTTTCTATAAACAGATTCCATAACAATGTAAAATTCCCAAAATTCTTACAAGGAGGATAAAGGCATCTAGGAATTTAAGGAATCAATCTTTTCACTAATACTTTCTGAAACGTTATTTTCAGTCTATTAATAGGATTATATATACTATTATTACGATCATTATTCACAAGATGAACCCTTATTCATATGCAACAAGCCTACAGGACCCATTGACTTAAAATTCAAGCTTAAAAAGAATATGACAGCGTTCATCTGAAAGGAATTCCAAAGATAATAGGAAATCCAAAGAGATGAGATCAGTTTTTAGAATAAGAAAAGGTTGAATTAACAAATAGATAAAAATATAAATAAAATAGTCAAATACAAGTCGAAAAGCCTTAGGAATGTGGATTATAGAATTTAGTCCAATGCCCAGCGTTGGGACCTATGAGGTCATTCAGCCCTGGAGAGGAAATTGAGAGCAGGTAGGTTTGACAGGTGTAACAGGAGGAAAACCTCAAAGCAGTTGCGCTATGAAACAAAAAATGCCTACA
>NC_089769.1:115948-188448 GCF_040412425.1 Macrobrachium rosenbergii | reverse complement strand
GAGAGAAATGGCTTAACACTGAATGGGTTGTGGAGAGAGAGAGAGAGAGAGAGAGAGAGAGAGAGAGAGAGAATAAGAAATAACAAGTGAGAAAGAATTAAACTCTGAATTGGTTATGGAGAGAGAGAGAGAGAGAGAGAGAGAGAGAGAGAGAGAGAGAATGAATCCGGTCTCTCTTGAATACTATCCTTTTTACTAATGAATTCAAAATATGAAAATGTTTAAAAATAAGCTCATCATAATAGTTAGTCTCAAATAGCTGTAATGTCATATTCCACTGAAATACCATTTCACTGATCCAAAGCTATTTTTTCCCCCCATAGTAATAATATTGTTGCCCTGGCACCAAAGACATCATTTACACACACACACACAAACACATTTAACAGGAGTTTATTATGCAGCAACGCTAATAAAGTTCTCGCACTGATACAAGTTGCATTATTGTTCTTTGCTAATTTATCTTTTATTTCCTAATAACTGAACTATTCTTTCTGCATTTCCTATTATCTTCTGTGACTTCTTTCAAATGAATACCATATTCTTGGAAGGCTTGATTTTCAAGTCAATGGCCCCTCTGGGCTTGTTCCATATGAAAAGGGTTTACCTTCTGAATAATAATAATAATAATAATAATAATAATAATAATAATAATAATAATAATAATAATAATAATAATGAAGAAATCGACAATGGTGTGGTGAATAATAATAATAATAATAATAATAATAATAATAATAATAATAATAATAATAATAATAATAATAATAATAATAATGGAATGCAATATGTGATTTAGGCATAAAACCAAGCACTGGGACCCACAAGATCAAATAATAATAATAATAATAATAATAATAATAATAATAATAATAATAATAATAATAATAATAATAATAATAATAATAATAAGTCATATTTTGCGGAGTGCACGTCAATCTCTATCATCAACCTCTGTCACTGCAACTCAAAAATGTAGCAAATAGTTCAGCTAAATCATTGCAAAGAAATACTTTATTGAATCACTGACCTACCTTCATTACAGGCAGCGTGAGAGCCGGAACTAACCTAAGATGGTGAGGAGATAAAGAAAAAAAGTCAATAAGTATATCAGTTTATTATTTTATTTAATACATATTTTTATATTCACAGAACAAAAGTTAGAATTATATTTGTTTACCATATCTAATCTGAAAAGCTTAAGTCATTAAGTATATCAGTTTATTTAATATATATTTTAAAAAGTCTCTAAAATTTCACCAGTTTCCATTTACAATAAAGTTTTATTTTTGAGTAAAACAAAAGATAAAAAGATTGTTCTGATTAATTTTTTTTTAATTGCATAAAAATACTTTCTTTAACAATCTTCTCTAAAACAATTAAATGACACATCAGATGAAACTTGTTTCAGCTGTATTTTATTTTTAAATATATATTCCAACGACAGGAGTTTATAACTTCAAGGGAAATCACTTATTTATACAAAGGAGCCTACTTCTTTATCTTAGGGAATTGACTTTTTCCTAGGGTAGTATATTTATATCTTAGAGAATTTATTTTTTCCATGGTAGCATACTTCTTTATCTGAGGGAATTTAATTTTTCCCAAGTTAATATACTTCTTTATCCAAGAGAATTTATTTTTTCCAAGGTAGTATACTTCTTTATCTGAGGGAATTTATTTTTTTCCAAGTTAATATACTTCTTTATCCAAGGGAATTTATTTTTTCGAAGGTAGTATACTTCTTTATCGAAGGGAATTTATTTTTTCAAGGGAATACACTTCCATATCTAAGTAAATTTATTTGTTACCTCTTTATCCAAAGAAATTTATTCTTTTCAAAGAGTTACTTCTTTATTCAAGGCAATGTATTCCATTCAAAGAGTTTACTTCATTTTAAATTATTTAAAGGAGTTTACTTCTTTATGCAAGGGAATGGATTCTTTATCCTCAGGAATTTGCTCGTTTAAACGAATCACTTCTTTATCCACTGGAATTTATTCTGCTCCAAGAGTTTACTTCTTTATTTAAAGGAGTTTGCTTCTTTTTTTACTCCTCTATCCAAGGGAATTGTATTTTTCATCCAAAGAGATTTACTCTTTGCAACAGTTACTTATGTATCCAAGGGATTCCATTTTTTTCCATGGAAATTTATTCTTTCCAATGTTACTTCTTAATCCAAAGGCATTTATCCCATTCAAAGTTTACTTCTGCATTCAAGGGAACTCGCTTCTTCACCAGAGAGACATTATTACCTCCTTTTCCAAGATGGCACAGAAATGTCAGAGGGGCTCAGCTGCCTCTCTCCTTCCAGCATGAAAATATTGAGGGAACGGTAGAGTAAGTAGGTTCCCAGACTCCTCTGCTCCCCCAGTTTCCAAGTACTTGCCACTCCGTAAAAGGTCCCTCTGATGTCATTGCAAATGTTCTGTAGCCCTGGGAAGAGAAAGTTACTTCTTAAAGGAAAAAGAATATAGAATTTAGGCCCAAGGCCAAGTATTGGGACCTATGATCAGCTCAATCAGAACTGAAAGGGAAACTGAGAGTAGAAAGGTTTTCCAAGGTGTAACAGGAGGAAAACCTTGCAGTTGCACTATGAAGCTATTGTTAGGAGAAGGTCTGAGGTAAGTAAGATGGAAGAGAGAGAATATGAACGGAAGTACAGTCAGAGGAATGAAAGGGATTGCAGCTAGGGGCCTATGGAACCCTGCAAAGAACCTTACGTAATGCCTACAGTACACCATGTGAGGTGCAATGAAGGCACTACCTCCTTTAGGAGACTTCAAGGGCTATGTCAAGAACTTGATAAGCTTACAGTACCTCAAGAGCTTGAAAAATGAGGTAGCAACTCTCTAAATGTTAGGTCTAGTACGACTGATAGATTATCATTGAAGGAAGATGGGATTCAGATCTACTCTGATTACAGACTATTGTTGCTTTGAAGAAATATTCTAAGCCAAAGAGTTATTTTCCCTACATTTTCTCTACGGGTGTGGAAATCAATGCCACTATTATCAAGCAGCTTCATCAAAAAAAAATATTCGAGGAATAACATAGTCTCAAGAGTGTCGACCACCTGAAAATCTACATAAAATCCATACCTAGATTGATTGATTGATTTATGGCTACTAAAACTGACGTCGCAATCCATACCTAGAGCTGATATCATGGCTGCTTCTCTCGTCCAGGCCTCAACTGGAATCGTGTTCTGGAAGACGTGGAGAGACACCACACCTAAGCCTTCTGACCAAATATCTTGGATTCTATGAACCTTTTTGCTTTTCTGAAATTAAAAAAATAGTCAATTTATCTGCACTATATAGCAAGTGACACTTTGAAAGAGCAGATTATCCTAAGTTACTGGTCAGTCTCCCCTTTACTGAACGGAATTGAATATAAAATTTATGCCAAAAGACAATTATTAGGGCCTATGAGGTCATTCAGAGCTAAAAATGATGAAACAGTTGTTAGGAATGGGTGGAAAGTAAGATGAAGGAAGAGACTATGAACGGAGGTACAGTAAAAGGAATGAAAGAGGCTGTAGCTAGGAATGGAATGAAGTATAAAATTTAGGCCACAGACCAAGCGTTAGGGACTATGAGGTTATTCAGCTCTGAAAAGGAAAGCGCAAAAAGGTTTGAAAGGTGTAACAGGAAGAAAACCTCGCAACTGCTCTATACGAAAAATGTCAGAAGAGGGTTGAGGAAAGTAAGATGGAAATAAGAAAACATGAACGGAGGTACAGTCAAAGGAATGAAAGGGGCTCCAGCTAGGGGCCGAAGGAACGCTGCGAAGAACCATAAGTAATACCTACAGTGCACCGCTTGAGGTGCACTGACGACACTGCCTCCCCACGGGGTATATAAAAAGGAGTATTGCAAAATCTGAGGTGTTTTAATGATTTCAAAATGTAAAATATGAAGAGATCAGTATTATAGATTAATAGAGTTCTATAGAAAATTGAAATAAACAATTACTGATAAAAATACTGAGGATAAAAATGTATAACATGTACTCTAGCAATCTAAATTCCTATGTATTTCAAACTCCTTTACCTTCCCTTCCTTTTTATTGGATTTAAAAGCCTCGTACAGATGATGATAAGGTCTACACCTGGTTCCTTTGCCAATGTAAAAGATGGACGAGATGAAACACTTGAACCTCTCTTCCTCTCCCATCAGAGCTCCCCTGGAAAATGAGAAAGATAGACTGCATGACATGACTAAGTTGTATTTTAACAGCTAACTTTTTCTATCAAAGCTGATCCCTGGTCATCTTTCCTTGCTGAGAGCGACCAGATTTTCTGAACAGCAGCACCAATATGTAGCAAATGCGCCTCACTGTCGAACTTCTCCAAAGTTCCAGAGGTCCTTTATTCCTCACAACATTGGACTGTGAAGCAGTCTCCCCCGAAGATGTCGTGCAATTAGAACTTCAGAAGTTCAAGCGAAGATGCAAACCATTACTATCTCACAATAATTCTACTTGTACTTCTAATTTCATGGTCCCATCAACCACAGTGTCTTTGACGAGCATCTAAAAAACGCAAAACATTTCAGAAAGCTCCTCAGTCGAGATTAGGATAGTTACCCCACTAACTTAGGCGTTTACTTAAAAATCTGATTTAGCATCTGGGACGCATATTCCTGAGATGTATGCTATTATTACATCAGCCCTGGTTTTTTTTTTGCCACGGCCTTAGGTTAGGTTAGGTTGGGTTGGGTTAGGTTAGGTTAGTACCCCTTTAGTAATTTAGGGGTGGGAAACATAATGAGATTATTTTATGGTTAGTTTTTAAGATGTGGCATCCAGCTTTTCTCAGGGAAAGGTCCCGGTACTGGGTCACATTCTGGGAAAATGTATCCGGGACTCACCTGACAGGAAGGTTCTGTGTCATTCTCGGATCTAAGAGCAGATAGTTGAAGCAGGTTTTGTTTGTCCCGTCTCTCCAGTGACGACAAGGGTCTATTTGCCTGAAGGGCGAAGACATTGCCTGCTCTAAGTAATTGCTTGTGGCCAGGCTTAAAGATGAAGGGGCTTCCAAAGCCTTCTTGAGCTCGTGAGAATACACAGGAACTCCTGGAAGAATTGAAAACGTGATCAGCAAAAGCCATGGACTGGAATATAATATTCAGGCCAAAGCCTAAACATCTATGACATATGATGAGGTCATTCGTCTCCGAAAGGAAAATTGAGATCAAAAAGATTATATTAAAGGTGTAACAGGAGGCAAACCTTTTGCAACTGCACTATGACACAATTGTTATGGGAGGGTGGAAAGTAAGATGGAAGAAAAAGACTGTGAGAAGTACAATAAAAGAATAAAAGTGGTAGCCGCGTAGGGTCGAAGAGATGCTTCCAGGAACCTTAATTAACTGTTTTGAATCTGACAGGAGATGTTTAAAGGTCTAAAGGTCACTTAATATCTCAAAAGGTCGAACATAAACACACATAATCAACACTTGAGCCCCCACCCTACCCACACTGGGACCTGGGAGAATCGGGCAATGGCCGCTGATGACTCGGTAAGTAGATTTTTATTCTCATGTGTTTAAAGCTGAGCATTGCTGTTAGGTACATACGTTCATCAGTGTTTTTCTTCTCTTTGAACTAGAACCAATATCCAGAGGATAAAAACCTTTCAGGCAGTACTAAACTAAGAAACATATTATACCTTTATCTCGATCCTGAGTGATTAGACCTGGATTCTTGCGCAGCCTCATCAGATGCCGCTGATACAGGCGCTCTGTGTTGGGGAGAATTGGCCCAGGGGCATAACCGATTTCCTTCAGAGATTTCACCAGACGTTCTCCTCTCAGATTTTTGACACTGTCTGTCAAGGTACCCAAGGTGGAACTTATGTCTGAAATGTATAGGTAAACAAACAAACTTTATATGATATCACATGAACATTTGTCAGCACAATGCACTTTACATTAATTCTGATTGCATTATATGCATGACAATTGTACAATATAATGGTAGACTAAATACAGGTATCATGACATTCTAAATTCAATAAAAATGTGGAGATTTAGTTCAAAAGATTAATAGTTTGTTGATAATTTATCCTATGCTTAGAATCTTAAAAAACTGTTAGAACAGTTCTACTCAAGGTTAATCCAGTGTGTGGTTATGCTACGCTTATACTCTTGCAGGCTTTTATTGGCTGTTTCCAGCTCCACTGGGAATACTGTATAAAAGGCACTGGAGCGAATCATAACTTATTTTGACGAAATTAAATCATTATAAGTAAACAATACCTGCTTTCCCAACTTCTGGTTTGACTTCATTGTGCTTTTGCTGACCCTGTTTAGAAGTAAGGTGTACGCCTGAAGAAATGGTACTGTTGGTTGTTCTGAAGCTGTAAAAAAGAAATGTTTAGTTCCTGATGCATCATGGGTTATACAAGTTCCAGAATCAGATTCATGAAATCATCAGCAGTATGTGAATAGTGTGGATGAATCAAGAATAAATTCTAAGCAGTGCAAAGGAACTTTCAAATGACGCCTGTGAATTTGGGAGTTTCACTACTTGAATTCGTCAGCTTTTTAGAATAAATAAAACTATAAATAAAGGAACTACTGTACTAGCCTACCTATCAGATGACTCTGATACAGGGCACCTCCTTTCTATAAAGGATACACCCTCTTCTAAATCCTCATACAGATACTCTTTCATCACACCAACGAAGCTCTTGACTGTGCTCCCCATAGACTCACACAATCGTCCCGAGCCGTAGCCGCCAACAGAAGCATTCCCCTTTTGAACTGAGCGTTCTGCCATCTTGCAGTGTTCACCTATGTAAGAATCACCTATGTAAGAATTGCCATAGTGTCCATTTGTTGCTACTGCTCCAGCCTTAGCCTCAAATTCTCTTTTGATATCCTGATGTGACCCTTGGCATGAAACCTCAGCATCGTAGTCAACGTCCGTAAGCTTTCTGTAAGTACCCTCGCTCTTCGCTTTCCTTGGTGCCTTCAGTAACTGCAAGGAAGTACAGAATTCTGGCTTCGTCATGTTCAAAGGAGCTGTTGTATCAAAGTCAGCGGCAAACGAAGGAAGAGAGTACTGGGTATCGGACATCATTTCAGACTGCGACTCGTACAAGAAGACTGAGGACTGATCAAAACTTATATATGCCGATTTCTCGTGCTGTACCCCAGTACAGTCTCTAGTATAGTTATCATTTATGTCTCTCTTCAGAAAAGAATTCTGATAAGCATTGCCCAAGGGCTTCTGCTCAGCACTTTTCTTATCTTTCTGTATAGCATAGCTCTCATCAAAGTTAAATTCCTTAGTCAACTCAAACACAGAGTCACTATATCCACTACAGTCTTCAGGTTTCGCTGAATCATTGGCGGCAAACAAACTTTTTCTGAGATAAGTTTGTAATGCCGCCATGTCTGATTCATTATCACTATCAGTATTACTTTCCAACCTTCGTTTCAGAAGTTCAAAATACTTGCCTCTGAAGTCTATATCTACATTAGAAAGTTTTAAACTGCTTTCATCAGCTTCTAGGCAGAATGAGTTCAAGAGTCTGCTCATAGACAGTAGTGAAAAGTCTGAGCAACTTTCTTGAAGCTTTTCATTGTCACAGGTCGCCCTCTTCCATTTTGACGAATTCGATTTTTCGCTGCATTTCTGTGGGAGGAGAAATTAGGGCTCATAGAATAAAACAAAAAAAATGATTAAGTAGAACTATAGCATAGAAAGTACACGGAATATAATACAATATAAGAGAATTTGACAATCATTTGATTACATGGATAAACCTGTTCCTATAATCCCAAACTGAAAAACTTCATGTCTGATAGCTGGTTTATAAGAACATTGTAAAACACCAAGAACCTTGAGTATATGGAACGGTTTCCTTTTAGGTATACTGATTTGGAATTGAATGAAATATAAAATTTAAGCCAAAGGCCAATTGCTGGGACTATGATGAGGTCATTCAGCGCTGAAAGGGAAACTTAGAGAAAAAGGTTTGAGACGTGTAACATGAGGAAAACTTTTTTGCAGTTTCTCTATGAAACAATTGTTAGAAGAGGGCTGAAGAAAGTAAGACGGAATAAAGAGAATATGAACGTAGGTACAGGTAAAGGAGTGAAAAGGGTTGCAGCTAGGGTCCGAAGGGACTCTGCCAAGAAGGCAGTAATGCTGAAGTGTACTGCCCGAGGTGCCCTGACGACACTAACTAGGGTACAAAAACAAAATCAGGAAGCTGAATTACCTCACTAACCAAATCAGGGGAACATGTTTCTTCTAGTGTAGTTGACTCTTCATCATTAGAGTCGCAAAGAATTTCCACAGCTTCTTCCTTCACTGAAAGTAAATGAGGGAACTACATCATATTTATATAATCAACAGGCTGATAAACCTTCAGTCATGCCCATTGTATTAATTCTCAAAGCATGATTGTTACAGTCACTCAACAAACTTCAGTATATCAAAATTTATTCATCAAACTTCAGTATATCAAAATTTATTCATATTTTTCTTAGGGAGATTTTATAAAAATCATTTACAGGGTGGAGCTGAATTCTGAGCCTAGGTATATTCCGCATGTTCTGTTATTACCATAGTGGGATGAACCTTGTTGTGTCGGGTTGGGATGGGGGGGGCCTTATGGCAAGACCGTCAACATAGTTCTGAGGGTAAAGGGCAGAATCTAACCCAGTTTCTTTCTCAAGCTCAGTACAACTCAAAGTACATAAGAAAAATACCTTTAAGCAGTAAGTTTTACACCTATTTCTCTCAGTTCTTAAAAAGCACTGAAATACCCCTGACATTTAAGAACAGGTATTCATTTAAATAGATACAGACCACCAATAAACAGCTA
Organism: Macrobrachium rosenbergii; assembly: GCF_040412425.1. Classification (NCBI taxonomy): domain Eukaryota; kingdom Metazoa; phylum Arthropoda; class Malacostraca; order Decapoda; family Palaemonidae; genus Macrobrachium; species Macrobrachium rosenbergii. The sequence goes on along the minus strand of NC_089769.1, from coordinate 179,603 downwards.
ATAAAGTCAAAATGTTTGGCCAGAAATATGTCTTCGCTGGATACTCCTAACAGCGTACGAAACCATCGGTTGTAATAATTATGGATTGCTTAAGAAACTGCCAAATAGATGATTGGTTACGTCACGTGACTAGGGAAGTTCACAGAGACTCCAACTAAAAAGAATGATAAAAGTTCCGACAGTAAAAATGCAAAGAAATGTTATCTCAAGTTATGCATCAGTGGTAAAAACTGGCTCTAGGGCCTTCCTCCTCCTGTTTTCAGGACTCTCAGGTTTTCAGTAATTTTACTCAAGTTTTACTCAAGTGGCTGTGCCAGAATTTAGCACATAAGACCACTTTCTGCATTACAAACCAACAAGTAAAAATTGGCTCTAATACCTCCCTTCTTCTGTCTTCAGGACTCTAAGGTTTTCAGTAATTTAACTCTACTGAGTGACTGTGCCAAAATTTAACACACAAGACCACTTCCTGCATCACAAACTCAACAATTAAAATATAAAAGTACCCAAATCAAAAACTAAGCACCAAAAATAGCTAACTTACACAACGAGACCACAACTTTGGAGGCGCGATTTCCTGGCACCTCGTAGTTCTCAGCATCAAGAACCCAGTTAAGAAGATCCACAGCCTCTGTCTGGCCATTTTTATGAGCCAGATCAATAGGGGTTCGTCCCCTGAGATCCCCTAGCAAGGGGTCTCCCCCATTGATCAACAGCAAATCCAGAACCTGACAGAATCCTCTGGAAGCTGCCGAATGAACACTGCTTTCTCCAGCCTTGTTCCTGTTGACAGATCAGATCAGATAGTATTATTATTATTATTATTATTATTATTATTATTATTATTATTATTATTATTATTATTATTATTATTATTATTATTATTATTCAGAAGGTGAACCCTATTCATATGGGACAAGGCCACCACAGGCGTCATTAACTTGAAAGTCAAGCTTCCAAAGAATATGGGGTTCATTTGAAAGAAGTAACAGAAGGAATTAGAAAATACAGGAAGAAGAGAGCAGTTTTTAGAAAAAGAAAATGGAAAATTAAATTAAAATGAAATGAAAATTCAGTTAAAATGAAATAACACCTCTTTGAAGGCAAGAATAATATCTAGCTGTATGCCTACTTTTCCTGGGTAAAGACTGTGATCTTGCTGATGTTGTTGATATGTATATATATATATATATATATATATATATATATATATATATATATATATATATATATATATATATATATATATATATATATATATAATCATCTTACTGATGAATATATACATATACGAAAGAACTTGATAAATTTATTCATTTACAAAACATCCTATTGATGAATGTATACATATAAAAAACATCTCATTGGTGAATATATACATATACAGTACACATCATCTTATTGGTGGATATATACAGATGCAAAACACCTTACTGGGAGATGAAGTACAAGGCTCCAATTGAGGAACTGGGAGAAAACCAAACAGGTGCAATAAGAAGTAACAGTCAGAGGTGTTGGACAGCAAGGCAGAAGAAAAGAAGCGGGAATGAAGGTAGAACAAAATGCTAAAAAGTGGTTGCTATTAGGGGTTGAAGGAACGCTGCAAACACCTTTAATAATGCCTACAGTGCACCCCACGAGCTTCATTGTAGGCACTATTCCCCTGCAGGGTTAAGGAGCAGTGGAAATCACGGCCATCTGAACACAAGTTTTATAAAAATTGAATAATTTGTAGAATTTACACCAAAAATTATCAAAATGAGCACACAGCCATTTCAAGGCCATTCTCACTCTTCTATTATTTTTTTGAAAATGGTTCCTTATTTCAACCAGCCACTCATTGACAAATAATAATGACTTTTTTATTTATATATTGTGAATAATAACAACCAGAAACTGCTCCGGACAAGCATTAGTGAAAACAAGCATAAAACATTCAACAATAACACTCACTGAATATTTGGGTTGGCGCCGTGACCCAAGAGCACCTGGCAGACACTGAAGCAATCATCTTCAGGTAACACTGAGGACAAATTCAAGGCCGTGTAGCCGTCTTCGGAGAGGAAGGAATCCACGTCTACGCCATTTAGAAGAACAGCTTTTAATTTCCTGTGGAAAATAATGATGGTTTTATTAATGGGAATGAAAATGTTTCGGTTAGTGAATTACTTAAATACGTTTTGTTCATTCATGACCAATACCTTACATTGCAGGAGCAATAACTTACACTGCACGAGCAGTAACTTACATTACACGAGCAATAACTTACACTGAACGAGCAGTAACTTACATTACACGAACAGTAACTTACACTGCACGAGCAATAACTTACATTACATGAGCAATAACTTACAATACACGAGCAATAACTTACATTGCACGAGAAGTAACTTACATTGCACGAGCAATAACTTACATTGCACGAGCAATAACTTACACTACAAGAGCAATAACTTACATTACACGAGCAATATCTTACACTACACGAGCAATAACTTACACTACACGAGCAATAACTTACATTGCACGAGCAATAACTTACACAGCACAAGTAACAACCTGCTAAGAATGAGACTATCTCACGAGGATAAGAAAACCTGCTGAGAATGAGAATACCTTGTAAGGATGAGAGTGCCTGGTAAAGACGAGAACGCCTAGTAAGGATGAGAATATCTTGTAAGGATGAAAACTTGTAAGGATGAGAATACCTGCTAAGAACGAGAATACCAGCTAAGACTGAGAATACCTTCTAAGGATGAGAATACCTGGTAAATGTATTTGAAAAATACCACCCCTCGGAATATAATGGACCCCTGTATTGCATTGATAGCCCACACTGAACCAGCTCTCTCTCTCTCTCTCTCTCTCTCTCTCTCTCTCTCTCTCTCTCTCTCTCTCTCTCTCTCTCTCTCTCTCTCAAGGTCAACTGTCCTATCAGCTTACAAGTTAACCTTCGTAATTCGAGAAACAAAAATAAAATAAATGAAGTGAAGATGATGGACGGGAACAAGTATCAGTTTTTTTTTTTTTTTTTCAAGAGCTAAACTAGCTTTACGAAGCGAGGGACTTTTCATAATTCATCGTATTCTGTATAAATTGATGTTTCTCTTTCGATAATAGTTATAAATAAATAAACTATTCTATTATTATTATTATTATTATTATTATTATTATTATTATTATTATTATTATTATTATTATTATTATTATTATTATTATTATTATTCAGATGACGAACACTTTTCATATGGAACAAGCCTACAGGGGCCATTGACTTAAAATTCATACTTCCAATGAATTAGGTGTTTGCTTGAAAGAAGTTACAGAAGGTGATAGAGAATACAGAAAGAAAGGCCCAGTAGTTAGAAGAGATAAATTGATTAATAAATAAATAAGTAAAATGTTAGTAAATTATAAAAAGTAAAAGTAGACAAGTTGTGGAAACTAATTTCGTTAAGGTTATCATGAAAACAAATTTTCTACGGTCGTCATTGATTGAATGGTTTATGAAATTTAGGCTGTCAAGCCAAGCCCTATGGTACTTCTGGTCATTCAGCGCTTGCTTAAGAAAGTGGAAAGGACTTGGAGTGGTTGAACAGCAATATATATAAACACCCAGAAAATAAAAGCAATAAGGTACACGGATTTTAAAGTGGAACTGGGAGAATAGACCACAGTTGAACTTAGAAGTAACAGTTAAGAGAGGTTGGACAGCAAAATTTAAGTAAAAGGCTAAAAAGTGGGTGCAGCCCTTTAAGCAATGCCTACAATGTTCCACGTGAGGTGCTCTGACGGCACTATCCACATACGGGGGCAACGGAATAAGGTAAACTGTCATTTCAAGCTTTACACAGAAGGCCGGGTCTCCTTGAATCCAACACGATACAGTAACACTTTTCCCACAAACGCTAAATGATCAAGATTAAACATCTGTTCATATTTCTTGAATTCCCAAAATACAGGATTTTCCGGTACCCCTAGAGGTCTCTCCTGTCATTTGCTTGTATCTAAAATGTGAAATAGTTCAATTTAACATTTTAATTTCGCCTGACAACGATTGCAGCAGTTGCAAAGTTAGGAGAAACACAATGCAAGACAGGTCAAGATTCTATAGCTTTCTAATTCCCAAGATTATTTCACTGACGTTCTGTAGTACCTCACGGAGGTCTTTAGGTGCCTCAGGGAGGTGTTTAGGTACCTCATGGAGGTCTTTAGGTACCTCAGGGAAATCTTTAGGTACCTTACGGGGGTCTTTAGGTACCTCAGGGAAGTCATTAGGGACCTCAGGGAGGTCTTTAGGGACCTCAGGGAGGTCTTTAAGGACATCAGGGAAGTCTTTAGGTACCACAGGGAGGTCTTTAGTGACATAGTCAGTAGATGACATCTCCTAGGATAGGTCGGTGGTAACATGACGGACTGATACAACGTGTGTTTGGGATATCTCATATGTTCAGGCCACTTCATGATCTAATGAGTTAGGCAAGTGTTTAACCATTTATCGATTTCTCAGATGTCTAAATTGGCGCAAATTTTCACACCTTACAAATTTCCCTAACAGGTCAAAGATGAAATTACAAGAATATAGCAGATTTTTAGAATTTAAAAACTGCCATAGGTTTTGTGAGATATAAAGTCTACAGCAGCCTTTCAGATTTTAAAAATGTCAGGGGTTTTTTGATGAATATCAGTGTGTTTAATATATAACGGTTTGATTTATCATCAACTAAAAATTCCTGTGGAGTATGAAGGCCTAACTAACATGTGTAGTAATGAAAGCACGAATCTTTTGTATATTTTCTAAGTTCATTCTTATTGTATTGAAGTTTTCCATAACATGCACTTTATTTTTCTCCATTAATTTTATCATTGGAGTTCATGATCCCATACTGACACAATATTTAGGTGATTCTGCGGCCAATAACAACTTCTGAAGCTCTCACTGTGAGGCCCTTGAATATTTTATAACTCCTATCAGTTTTCCAGTCTTCCCAAACTTCAGTCTCAGTGTGTATCACAGTATTAAAGTTTGATGTGGAAATGGAAAAATTTTAAACATTATCAAACTTCAGCAGAGTTGAAGAAGTCTTGAAATGTTTTGATCAAAGTTTCAAGTGAGGAGGAATCTTGGGAGGTGTAAAATGACATTTTTAAACTGAAACAGGGAATTATTAGCAACAATAGTTTTATTCGGGTAATTCCCTAATACGCATACTAGTCGTAATCCATTTTACACTTGGCAAATCATCTTTTTGTTCTCAATAAAACTTTGGCCCTACTATAAACCATTAAAAGACCAAGGCCATGAATTAAAAGCATAACTAGTAACCAGTAAATCATTTAGTCATTTTTCAAATGTTGTCAAACCACAGATCCAGAAGTCTGATGGAGACTCCAGAAAACGAAATCCCAATATCAGTGAACTAGGTTAGGTTAAGTGGAGAGAGCAACTCTCCTACAGGTATGACTCAGTACCCCTGAATTTTATCCTGTAATTAATGATTTCCAGACAAATTAAGGTTGGTGACATCCAAAGTGAGAATAAACTCTCCAGGTTGATAAGACACAGTGACTTTGGTTAAGTTAGGTTAGGCTAGCTAAGTGTATTTCACTATATAATTTCCTACACTCAAGGTCAGGTCACCTTGGGAAGGGTAAGATATAACATACCCCTAAAATTGCCCATTCCTGATCTTCATATTTCGTGATTATTAAATTACACATAAGAACCTTTGTTTTTTTCCTTCTGTCCAACTTGTGAAATATGTAGTTTTTGATACAAGGGCCAGGAAAAACGCAAATATGTGCAGTTTGCACAAACAACAGTAGTAAAAAATATATACAAGTCTGAAAAATTAATGGCCCACACGTTTGGCAAGAAATTAATATGTATACTCGCCATACTCCTAATTTGTCATACATTAACAATTAAATTATCTCTATTTCATCATTTTACCAAGAACCTGAAATGGCTATTAACTTTCTCCACATAGTTCTCACATCATGGTTTGGGTGTAGGTTAATTTTTAAGGTAATTATTAAATCACATCTCTGTAAATTTCACAGATTATCTCACCTGTACTTCATTATATGCAACCTTTTTTATATGTTGTTCAGTCGAAACATTTTATTACTAATATTTCCGTGTAGAGCTCTTCCGCAGAATAAGCAATTTTAATTCAACATTGTGATTTAATGCTAAACTTCAGTAAATAACAATATATCGCTATAGATACCACGAGGATTTTACCCCATCCCTAACCCCACACTTTCTAATGGAAAAAACATTTAAGAAATTAAGAATTTAAAAGCATAAACATGCATTTGACCTAAACAGTTCCCAATATTTTCTCACACTGGAGCACCGAGTTAGCCTGAAACATTTGCCCTTCCATAGGCCAACCCATCCTAGCTGACATTTTCACGCTATGGAAACATATTATATCTATGAAATCATAAAAAAACATATACTTGGAATACACAATAGCTTACGGAATATCTGCTTGCAACACACTATGCCACAGAACTGCAGAAAGATCAACATTATCAAGTTCCATTTTCCAAGGAGGAACGAAAACGGCAAGAGTAATCACTCTATAGAACTGGAGAACTCTAGTAACGGTGCTGGCACTGCTGGTCCCTTCTTCTTGATTTTCTTTCAAGGAATTCAGCCATTCTGCTTCTTCTTAAAAAAAAATATAGATACTGACCCATTTGTTTATTCTTCACTGAAGACCTGCGTCAGTGTTTTATTTTTCTTTGCCGTGGCTAAGTAGGTTAAAAGATACAAACTAGTAGTTATAAGTCTGACCATTTAAATTGATCTCTTCTTTCCGTATTTCCTGTTATGTTGTGTTACTTCCTTCAGATGAACAACGTATTCTTCAGAAGTCTGAATTTGGCCGCTGTGGGCGGCCTGTTCCATAGGAATGGGGTTCATCTTCTGAGTAATAATAATAATAATAATAATAATAATAGTGAATTAACCAGGTAATGACCAGAACTGATGCATTCAGTCTCGAGCAGAAATCATGATTTAAGTACCCAGCAAGCACAGTCAATAACCACGCGACAACAAACAGTTGGCGAGGAAAAATAAAACGTTATTTCTCTTTTTCAGGCAAAGTCTAATATTTCATTAACAAAAAGCACCGGAGGATTCTGGGTCACTCGAATGAAAGGGGAAAGTGTTTGTGCGCAGTGCATTGTGGGAGTCTGAAGGCTGACGAGTTCTGAAATCAAATCTGGGCGGATCTGTATCATGAAAGTGGCGGAAAATGATTTGGGAAGGGAAAATTTACTGGTGGCTCCCAGGAATGTTGACACTTCAGTGGTGGAATGCGATAATGCATGACACACACACACACACACATATATATATATATATATATATATATATATATATATATATATATATATATATATATATATATATATATATACACACACACACACATATCTATAATATCTATATATATATATATATATATATATATATATATATATATATATATACACACACACACACACACACACACATATCTATAATATCTATATATATATATATATATATATATATATATATATATATATATGCTTTTAGGGGCAAAAGTTTTTCTCGTATGCAAATTTCGTTGAATTCTCTGGCATTTTGATTGTTGATCAACTTCTTATTATTGTCAAACTAATAAGAAGTTGATTAACAATCAAAAAGCCAGAGAATTCAACGAAATTTATATATATATATATATATATATATACACACACACACCGAAGTATACCCATTACATAACCATACCTAAGCTACACCCCTACACACCCCCACTCAATTCCCTTCTTACCGAACGTCTATATCTATAACCTTGACGCCTCTATAGAAGCCTTGATGAAGCGAATTACATAAAAAAGAAAAAAAAAAGGAATCCAGATCACCTGGAAAGACGATACTTTCGTAACACCCATACGAAAGTCGTTAAGCACTTTCTTCGTGACACTTCCCCCACCCCCTCCCCCGACAGACCCTCTAAAAAAAAAAAAAAAAAGCTAAAATATGTGAGAACTCGTTTTTCGTTTCCTCGACGGGAATTTGATTCCCAGGAGACCTATTATTATTATTATTATTATTATTATTATTATTATTATTATTATTATTATTATTATTATTATTATTATTATTATTATTTTAGGAATTGTTGAAAACAGATTTTTTCTTGCTAGTTGCTTTCTCGGTACGATAATTCACAGAATTGTCATGGATATGCTTGGAAGCCAAATTGTGAGCCTTCGACTGCGCGCGCGCGTGCGTGTGAGTGTGTATGTCTGAGTGCATGTGCGTGGAAGAAGAGAGAGAGAGAGAGAGAGAGAGAGATACTTGGATACAAAACTGCTTGTGAAAGTGTGAGAGAGAGAGAGAGAGAGAGAGAGAGAGAGAGAGAGAGAGAGAGAAAGAGAGAGAGAGGGGGAGAGAGAGCGGGGGAAGAGTCGCTCAGTATAATTCCTCTTCCCAAATCATTTTCCTCCACTTTAATGATACAGATCCGCCCAGATTTGATTTCAAACTCGTCAGCCTTCAGACTCCCACAATGCACTTCGCACAAACACTGTCTTTCCCCTTCCATTAGAGTGACCCAGAATCCCCTGTTGATTGTTGTCAATGAAATGTTAGACTTCGAGAATAAAAAGAAACTGTTATTTTTCCTTTCCAACTGTTTGTTGTCAAGTGACTACTGACTGTGCTTGCGGAGGACGTAAAGAAAAGATTCTTGCTTGAAACTGAAAGCAATGGAAAGCTAATAAAAACAAACGGAGTTCATGAAAACACTTATAAAACAAGTAAAAAATGAGCTGAAGTTTCTTCGGCGCAATCGAGTTTTCTGTACAGCCGCTACAGCGTGTAATCAAGGCCACCGAAAATTGAGCTATATTTCAGTGGTCTCGGTATAATGCTGTATGCGCCCCGGCCAATGAAACTTTAATCATGGTTCGGTGGTGGCCTATCCTATATCTTTGCCTGAAGCACGATCATGGCTGACTTCAACCTTAAATAAAATAAAAACTACTGAGGCTAGAGGGCTGCAATTTGTTATGTTTGATGACTGGAGGGTGGATGATCAACATACAAATTTGTTTTTAAGATCTGAGGGCGGACAGAAAAAGTGCGGACGGACAGACAAAGCCGGCGCAATAGTTTTCTTTTACAGAAAACTAATAAAAACACACAATCATGAAACTTTAAAGCCTTTATCATTCACTGCCAAAATCAATTATAGAAATGTTTGTGAGGAGAGACAATAAATGGATTTTCCGTATCACAAACGTTAAAGAATTCATCTTTCAAATCTAACGCCTGTGAGGTCAAATTTGTTCTGCCTTTGTTCATTCCAAAGAAAGTTTTTTTCTCATTGGTGATGGAATTTCAGCTCTCTCTCTCTCTCTCTCTCTCTCTCTCTCTCTCTCTCTCTCTCTCTCTCTCTGAAAGAAATGTTAAAACATCATGGAAAACTTAAAAATTTCCTCGTTGTTCAATTTGAATAATAATAATAATAATAATAATAATAATAATAATAATAATGACTAAAGAACGAAGTAAATAATCTCCAATGGCTCTCTCAAGCTCCTTCAAAATGAAAGAAATCCTCTTTCAAATCATCTCATGCACTGTCACTTTTAGCCCGTTCATTGAGGTCCGCCTAACAACCTCGTGGGTAAGCGTTCTATTTTGGCCGACGACGCTCAGCAACCGGATACCGCATTGCCAAGTTGCATACCCGTTTGATGCAACGAGTATATCATGAACCGAACGCGTTTGCCGAGTCTACGCGATACAGCGGTGCTGGAATTCATTCCCTGGGTAGTGGGTATTATCTAGACTATGCCCAAGGCAACCTCAGTTTCAGGTTTGTGGGTATTTTTATGTTAGTGACAAAGCACTTAGAGACGACTGCCCCAGAGGGTCATAAACTTGCTGAGCAAGCTAGGCAGGTTTCCACGGACCGTCGTGCTTCCCTTGTCTGAGAAAAATAGACAGAAAATGTCACAAGAAATAACAGGCAAATAAAAGGCATAATTATTATTATTATTATTATTATTATTATTATTATTATTATTATTATTATTATTATTATTATTATTATTATTAATGTCTGTGCTTCCCTTATCTGAGAAAAATAGGCATTATTATTATTATTATTATTATTATTATTATTATTATTATTATTATTATTATTATTATTATTATTATTATTATAAGGAAAGAAGGGGAGTATTAAACTAAGTGATTAGGGAAGGAAATTATATTGTACTGAGAAAAATTAAATCAGAAAATGAAGGTCGCCTATAAAATGTATCATATAATGAATGATGCAAACAGAAAAATGATACAGGGAGAGAGAACAATACACTGTTAATGGACTGCAGACTTGAGACCAGTGATTCCCAACTTCGGGCGTACGTAATTTGATTTCTAAGCCGGGCAATTCGAGAATGGGTTATTAACAGCGAATTTTTTCAAGCAAGTCTGTGTGAGTATGTGTTTGCATGTACAAGTTCTTTGGAATCTTGGTCTCCTCTACGTGAACAGGAGTTCACTTTTTAAATAACAAGAATTATACGTCACCACAGGGGGCATCGGGATTTGAGAGGTGATTAGGTGGAAAATTCTGAAGGTTGTACTGGGAATGAAAGTGTCTTAAAATCTCTCTCTGATAGCAGATAGGAGGCACTTTCTATGGCAACAGCAGCAATTTTGGGTGGCCGGTAATAAAGTCACAGGGGAAAAAAGTCACAGGAAAAAAGTCACAGAAAAAGTCACAGGAAAAAAGTCACAGGAAAATTACCCAATGTTAGTGAACTGCGTACTTTGAAGATATGTGAATTACCCAGTGCTAATGAACTGTGTGCTACAAGACTGTGAATTACCCAGTGAAAGTGAACTGTGTGCTTCAAAACTGTCAATTACCCAATGTTAATGAACTGTGTGCTTCAAAACTGTCAATTACCCAATGTTAACGAACTGTGTGCTTCGAGACTGTGAATCACCCAATGTTGTCAATTACCCAATTTTAATGAACGGTATACTACATTTGTGAATTACAGAACGTTAAGGAACCGTACTTAAAAGTTATAAATTACCCAATGTTAATGAACCGTGTACCTTAAAGAGTTGTGAATTCCCCAATGCACATTTTCAAAGGATAAAAATACGTTCGAGTTACTTAATATAGAAGCCAATAAAATCACCAGTATGTCACTGGGGTTCATATCACGACCCGATTATTGGGGACGATTATCATCAACCTCTAGTGTCTTGTAGGAAGTTGACCGACCGGCGGCGGCGACTTTTGGTTTCAGTCAAGGTTACCCAGATGAAATGAGATACTCTCTCTCTCTCTCTCTCTCTCTCTCTCTCTCTCTCTCTCTCTCTCTCTCTCTCTCTTTTACAGTCCTCCAGTATAAGAGATTTCTCGTAATCAGCTGCAACCACTAACTAAATATATCATTATATATATTTCTCTCTCTCTCTCTCTCTCTCTCTCTCTCTCTCTCTCTCTCTCTCTCTCTCTCTCTCACCGCCTTTTACGCCGAGCCCAGTTCGTCTAGACTGCATTAGGAACCGAATTCTGGCAGCGTGAGAACATATCATGTTACTATGGGCGTAATCTTTTAACAGTTTAGTATATATATAAATTTTTCCATTTGACATCATTGAATAAAGAAATTCTTTATTAATATCCAGTATTATTCATTCATCTTTAATTTTCAGTACTGTTCCTATGACTTATATCATTATGTCTTCAATATGAAATTTTATTTCCTAAAATCTCTTGCGTGACGAAAAGCTAATTTCATTGTACGTATGTTGTAACTGCCCTTATGGAAATACATATATATGTATGTATATATATATATATATATATATATATATATATATATATATATATATATATATACATTACATAATCAGTTTCATTTAAATTGGTTCCATTTTGTCACGTGAATTATTTCAGGCTCAGAATTACTTCTGTTCCTTCCTGAAATAAGTCACAATAATAATTTTAGTTACTGTAGTGGGAAAGACGATATCCTAGCCAGTAATAGGTAGAGAATCTAATTAAAAATTAGCTCATGGAGAATATTACATCTCTCGAAGGAATCTGATTGATTCTGGGTGTTATCTGTATAATTTTCTTTTACGTAATGTCAGAGACAAGATGTGAGCCTCTTGGGATGATCAGAAAGAAATTAAAGGCTAATTTATCTAAAGTTCGATATAACCTTATTAAGAGTCAAGAGGGGAAACTCCAAAATGGACTTGGAAACTCTTCTCTTCTTTTTGTATTTTATTACCTTCTGTTACTACTTTCAATTGAACACCATATTCTTTGGAAGCCTGAATTTCAAGTCAATGGCCCCAGTGGGCTTGTTCCATATGAATATGGTTCAGCTTCTGGACAATAATACAATTACCTTGTTACCATTTTCAAATGAACACCATATTCCTTGGAAGCTTGAATTTCAAGTCAGTGGCCCCAGTGGGCTTATTCCATATGAATATGGTTCAACTTCTGAATATGAAGGTATAAGTTATGATAAAAATATGATTCAATTAAATAAGAAGTTTGCAAGCAGTCAATCCTTTACTGCAAACATGTGTAAGACGAAGGGATTTTTCTTTTTGGGGGGGCCTCTTTCTTTCTTTCTTCCTTTCTCTAAATCTTCAGCTGAAAACCCTTATGGACAGAGTCAGCAAACTGTATGAACCCAAGAGGGCTCCTAAGGGGAAATCGGCCTGCAGAGAAAGACAAGTTATAGGAAAAGATGAAAGCGAATAAATATGATGGAGTATGAAATAAAACAAATCGTCATTTTCAGTATTAGCTTTTAACAAAAACTTGAATAATAAAAGAGAAAGACAAGGTATAGGAAAAGATGAAGATAAATAAATATGATGGAGTATGAAATAAAATAAATAGTCATTTTCAGTATTAGCTTATGATAAAAACTTGAATAATATCAGAGACAATGTATAGGGAAAGATGATAAATACATAAATAAGTATGAGGAAGTAGAAAATAAAATAAATGTTCATTTCCTGATTTAGATTCTGTTTAAAACTTGAATAACATCGATGCACATAGGGAGCACAGTTACGCAAACAATTCCCGTTACCAGAACAACCACAATGATTGTTAGAATTATAGAACTGAGAACGTAACAGAGGGAGTCAAAACTAAACTTTGGAAAAACATGCAATAGCTGGGATTAGAGGTTGGGAGGAGAAAGGTCCAGTTACAAAGAGATAATATTGGCTTTTTATAAACCCTAAGTCTTGTAGGTCAAACCATTTATTCTGCAGTCAGAGAATATTTCGAGGCTACAGAAATGAAAGATGAAATCTCTGAACGTGATCGTTTTTCTGATATATCTTCAACTGAATTCCCCATCGGGTGGTAATGCCATCAGCGTGCCTCACGCGGTGCACTGTAGGCATTACAGAAAGGCGTTTGCAGCGTCCCTTCGGCCCATAGCCGCACTGTTGAGCCTTTTACTTTACCTCCATTTCAGCTTCCTTCCTTTTGCTGTCCATCCCCTTTAACAGTTACGTTTTTCACCCAGTTTCACCTTTAGAACTTGTGCTTCAACTCATTTATTTTCTGCTTTTCTGCCTTGCTGTCCAACCACTCAAACTCCCTTTTTTTTTTTTACTTTCTTTAGCGCTGAATGGCTGAGGTTGCCCAAGAGCTTGGCTTTGCAGTCGAAATTCCATGAATCCAGTCCATTCCAATTGAATTCCCATTACGTGTATAAATTCACATTACTTAATGGTGTCCCACGCCCAATTTTTGAAACACACATGTTAATGTGTGTGGTGTAGGCACAGAGTACAGTTTTTGAAACATGCATGTTAATGTGTGTAGTTGCATGTGCGTGCTCCGTACACATATGTAGACACAGAGTACAGTTTTTGAAACACGCATGTTAATGTGTGTGGGGTCATATGTGTGCTTCTGTACACATATGTGGACACAGAGTACAGTTTTTGAAACAAGCATGATAATATCTGCAGGCGTATATGTGTGCACTTTGTCCACATATGTCAGCACGAAGTACACATGCTATGTGGACATAAGAACATAGGAGTTAACCCGTTTGGTCAGTTCAGTTACAGGCCAAGGAGAAGGGAAGCTACTTCTTGTCTGGGAATTAGCCACAAGTTTGATCCATGGCTTCTTTAGTGGCTGGGAAATGTGATGACTACTTGGTTGCTTTGATTGGGCCCCTTGGTGATTTCCCATCCTGAGGAACCCTTGGGACACGAGAAGCCGTATCTTTCCCTGAGTGCTCTGATGAGGATGGTAACTATCTTCTTTCCACAGGTCTCGGAGAGCGTGTTTGCAGAGTGCACGTAAGTAATAATAATAATAATAATAATAATAATAATAATAATAATAATAATAATAATAATAATAATAATAATAATAATAATTCATTTTCAATATAAATTATTTAACTTTCTTGGGAGTGTTAGATTTGTTGAAAATATATATTTCATAATCAGCTTTTACAAAATTTCATACACAGTTATGCATAATTTTATAGATGCATGGGATAAAAGTATTCAAAAAAGTATGTATGTATGTATATATATATATATATATATATATATATATATATATGTATATATATAGATATATATATTCATATACATATAAATATATATATATATATATATACCAATAACTCACTCGATCCTCTTTACCATAATTCAGAAATAAAAAGACCAATTTCTCTACCTTCCTTGGTATTCCTTGAAATCTGTGCACAGACAGTTCAAGTGAAACCGTTCATTGTCATTCACGAGGAAAGGACATTTAAGAATCTTCCTCGTTACCCAGAAACCGAGACTGATTTGAACTACCATCATAACATCATTCTCTTCATCAATGGAAGCTGAAAGCATCTACGAAACTTCAACACACTATCTTACCTTCAGAGAAGTTTGTCTTCGTCGGTGCATGACGAGCAAAGTATCTTGTTACCATCAAAGCACGCATGCCCAGTTTTACCAGACCTACCTGCTTGATCGACAAGCACTTGCAGGGTATAAAACAAGGGCACATGGAAGGATTCACACACACATTCAGGCACAGATCCTCAGCTCAGATGTCGACCATGAAGGCCTCACTGATTTGTAAGTCGAAATCGTTTTATGGTGTGATTGACGTGTTTGCAAACTTGGGCTTTCCTCGAGTCATTCAGAAATATATACTTTCATTTTTGTGTGAATGTTTCCATATGCGTGAGTATTAAAATGCTTGCTTGTAGGTACATATGTATATGCATACACACACACATATATATACGTATATATATAAATTTCTGATTCACATCAGGATCGAACCCAGGTCTTTCAATTGGAAGACAAGACTGCTGTCAACCTGGGTTCGATCCTGATGTGAGTCAAAAATTTATATCTGTTCCACACGTGGTTGTGTGTTGATTATATATATATATATATATATATATATATATATATATATATATATATATATATATATATATATATATATATATATATATATATATATATAAGCCAGCATGAGTGTGGTAGTGACTGTGTAGTTTTTTGTAGCCACCCCTGATAGAAAAATGGCTTAATGATGGGAACTATATGTGTAACTGCAATCTGATAACTCTTCAATCTATTTTCTATACATACATTGGTACTTGTCATATATCTGTCAGTTCCGGATAGAAGTTTGTTATTTTTCATTTTTTAACAGTGTTTGCGGTTGCTCTTGCAACTGCACAGCAGCAGTTCAACCAGAGACTTGAATTCACCCCAGCTGTCAGACTTGCTAGTCCTGGATTCTTCCAGCAAGGAAGATTTTTTTCTTCTTCTTCTTCTCGTTCATCCTCTGCCAGCGGCAGCTTCCGGAACCAAAATAATAATATCCAGTCTGCCCCTTTTGGCAGTGACAGGAACTCTGATGGCGCATCTCAGTCCTTCCAGCCTGGATCATCTTCATTCTCCGGGAATCAACAAAACAGAGGAACTCCATTTGATTCCAGAAACCAGAATCAGCTCCAGAATAACCAGGCCCAGGCCTCTTCCGATAGGGAAAATCCCAGGAACAGGATTGCATTAGTGGATACTATCCGAGTAACTCCTGCTCGTTTCCAGAGCTCCTCTGGACAGCAGCCATCTGGAATCGCTCTCCTGAACGCTGGTAATCAACTCCAACAGTCTAACCTGAACCAGAGAAACTCTGAAGGCAACGTCCTTCCCAATGACAATAATGGAGTCTCCACTGGAAGTCAGTCTCAGTCAAGTGCCCAGTTCCGATCAAGCTCTTCTTCCAGTCAACTCAGTGAAGAATTCAGAGGTGTTTTCGAACCCCTGAACCTTCCCTCTGGAGCCAGTGCCATCCTCGGAAGCATCTCCACTTCCTTCAGCTGCATCGAGAGGCCTTACGGCTATTATGCTGATCAAGACAACTCCTGCCGTGTCTTCCACATCTGCAATCCTTATCTCTTCTCTGATGGAGAAGTCTGGACTTATCAGTACAGGTAAGCGCACTTACATGGAACTCTGTAGCTCAGAAACTTTCGTGAGCAATTGTGTGAAATACCAATACCCTTGATGAAAATGCTTATATACTGAGTAAATAATATGTTGTTCACATGATGTTCTAAGTCACTAGCTATTTGTACACATTTTACTGAAATTTCCTCTACCAGTTTCATTTTAGGCAACATCATTTTTATTATTGTCATTATTCATAAGATGAGCCCTACTCATATGAAACAAGCCCACCACAGGGGCCACTGACTTGAGATTCAAGCTTCCAAAGACTATTATGGTGTTCATTTTAAAGAAGTAACAGAAGGTAATGGGAAATACAGAAAGAAGAGCTCACTTATTAAAAAAAAATAAGTTAAGTTATCAAATAAATAGAGAAAAATGTAGGTAAATGATTAAAATACAAGGATTCTATTAGGACAGTAATGCACTGCATCTTCGCTTGTTCTTTTTAAGTTACAATTGCTCGACATTAAGGGAACATTAGAATAGATATTTTTTAACTGTTTTTTTCTTTCCGAAGCTTCATGTGCAACGAAGGCTCTATCTTCGACCAGGACAAGATGGCCTGCAAGGCTGAATACGAGGCAACACCTTGCCAGGAAGCGCATAACTTCTACTTCAGAAACGAGGAGTTTGGCCTACCTGAGGAGAGGTCCTTTTAAGTCCAACACCTACAGAGTTCCAGAGGAACCTTGATTGACCTGACGGGAACGAAAGCTTGATGGATTACGTCACTTGCCTGGAAACTACCTGACTGATAAAGAAAACATTTCATGTATTTAAAAAAGAATCATGTGAAATAAAAGGTATAATCGAGCAGATTAGTTGCGTCCCTTCCATGTGTGTTTGAGTGAACTAAGAATTTATTATTGATATTTGACTATATATGATTTATCTTGACTATAGGGCCATTTTTCCTTTTTCATTTTTGTATCAAACGTTTGTGCGTTCCCTCTCTCTCTCTCTCTCTCTCTCTCTCTCTCTCTCTCTCTCTCTCTCTCTCTCTCTCTCTCTCCTTAAATGAAAATATCATTTTGCCTAAGTAATAATAATAATAATAATAATAATAATAATAATAATAATAATAATAATAATAATAATAATAGCTTTGACATAAACGTATCGGGTAAACAGTTTCCTATATCATACAACACGACTTCGATATAATGACTGGTGTCATTATATATACATTGTTATTATAATGAATCATCTTTACTTATACTGATTTTCTTCATTTTCTTCATTAAGTGAATACAGGATCAAACTCCTTTCGAGAGATTCTGTGTCTCATTTGATCTGATTCGAAGCTTCAAATCGTTCATTGAAACAACGATTGATTGATTGATTATGGCTACTAAAGCTGGCGTCACAACGCTTAGGTTATTGACGCTGAAGCATCGAAGACTTTGTATACTCTATCTCTGAGGTTGCGCTTATTGAATCTATAATGACAAGCTGCACCATCCCTTGGTCGTTGGGATAATAATAATAATAATAATAATAATAATAATAATAATAATAATAATAATAATAATAATAATAATAAAATGTAAGGTATTTTGAACGTATAATAATCCAAATTCAATAATATTCTGAAAATGAACTCTGAAAATGATATATAAGAATTAAGAAAATATGGAATGTGTATACAGTATATATACAGTATATATATATATATATATATATATATATATATATATATATATATATATATATATATATATATATATACTGTATATATATATATATATATATATATATATATATATATATATATATATATATATATATATATATATATATATATATATATATATGTGTGCCCAGTGGTGTTAACTGTCGAAAAACAAGTAAAAAATGCGCCGAAGTTTCTTTAGCGCAGTCGAGTTTTCTGTACAGCGCATAATCAAGGCCACCGAAAATAGATCTATCTTTCCGTGGCCTTGGTATAATGCTGCATGAGCTGCGGCCCACCGCCCCGTTGTGGCCTGGTCTATATCGTTGCCAGACGCACGATAATGGCTAACTTTAACTTTAAATGAAATAAAAACTACTGGGGCTAGAGGGCTGCAATTTGGTATGTTTGATGATTGGAGAGTGGATGATCAACATGCCAATTTGCAGCCCTCTAGCCTCCTCTAGTTTTTCAGATCTGAGGGCGGACAAGAAAAAGTGCGGACGGACAGACAAAGCTGGCACAATAGTTTTCTTTTCAGAAAACTAAAAGCTGACCAGTAGATTTTATATATAAATAAGAAATTTACCATCACATTCTATATGTTAAATTCTAAGACGTTTTAAATATGATTTGACGGTGTATGTGTGTGTGTGTATATATATATATATATATATATATATATATATATATATATATATATATATATATATATATATATATATATATATATATATATATATATATATATATATATATATATATATATATATGTATATATATATATATATATATATATATATATATATATATATATATATATATGATAAGAAATTGACCAATAGCTTTTTGTACATATAGGCTAAATAAGAAATTGACCAGCAGATTCTATATGTTAAATTCTGAAATGTCTGAAAAATGATTGGACTATATATATATATATATATATATATATATATATATATATATATATATATATATATATATATATATATATATATATATATATATTATAAGAAATTGACCAGCAGATTCCATATACCAAATTTTGAAATGACTGAAAGGACTGTGTGTGAATGTGACTGGGCCAGCGTATCAGGCAGTACGCAAAGAATGCGTAACACGATACGCCCCTGAGAAATTCAGGGACAAATTGTTCAGAAAACAAGAATCAGGTGACTTATGAAGACGCGCCACCTGCCTTGCCATAACCCCCTGGCGGGTTGGGGGGGTGGTTGTTTATGGGTTTTACCACCTGGTCCGTAATCCGAGAAACAGCTCGAGGCTTCCGAAGTGAAAGAGAATATTTCTGAACTTGATCGGGTTTCTGTTCCGCCATCTTGTCTTTATCTAATCGCGCTAGGAGATCTTCATTTTAAGTAGATCTAAGTAGACCTGACTTATGGCTCTGTAAGATCGTTATTTTAAGTAGATTTAAGTCGATTTAGACTTAAGTAGACTGGGTTAATCGCGCTAGAAGATCGCCATTTTGAATAGATCTAAGCAGATCGGACTTAGGGAGGTCGTTATATACAGCCAGTTCTTTTAGTAAGACCTTTCTTCTGCCCCGTTTCACTATCGTTTATTTCATTTTTGATCAGGGTCGTGATAATGTATAATACATATAATATCTGTAGGATTATACGTATATATATATATATATATATATATATATATATATATATATATATATATATATATATATATATATATAAACATGTAAGCATATACGCAATCTCACTTCTGAATAAATCTGTTTAATTGTGATGGCCTTGATTTTTCTGCGCCAATTTATGATACGCTGGTTTCAGTTCGTTTTCTCATAACTGAGCTCATCTTTCTGTATTTCTTGAATTTCACGTCGATGGCCCCTGTGGGTATGTTCCATATAAATAGGGTTCATCCTCTGAATAATAATAATAATAATAATAATAATAATAATAATAATAATAATAATAATAATAATAATAATAATAATAATAATCTTATATTTCTTCTTTCTAATGAACACCATATTCTTTGGAAGCTTGAATTTCAAGTCGATGGCCCCTGTGGGCTTGTTCTGAATAATAATAATAATAATAATAATAATAATAATAATAATAATAATAATAATAATAAAAGGTCTTTCACCATATCATATAGATTACTATCATTAAGAAGATAAACCCCTACCCATATGAAACAAGCCTACAGTTGCCATTGACATGAAATTCAAACTTCCTAAGAATTGGACTTCAAAAATCTATTTTTTCTCGCAGTGACGAAAACTTGTTAAGGCCACCCATCACATAATCGCCCTCTTCATCATGGGAACCAATCCACGCACCTGCCGAAGGATAATCCCACTGAATCGTGACTTGCGTGGGTGTCTTCTCCTCCAGTACATGACTGGGCTGAGTATCAGGTTACCATCGAAAGATATGGAGACATGGTATGATAGACCTGTTTGTCCTGACCTGCCTGCCTGGTAGTTTAGTAGCAGGTGGGTATAAAAGGTGGCAGCTACGAAGGAGGAGGCATTCCAGCCAGGATTTTCTTCCAGTTTGGATATCAACCATGAAGGCCTCCGTTCTCTGTAAGTTGAATTCTCTCTCCTGTTTGGTCAACATTGCTATCTTTTAGTCACTCGTGAACTGGCATTTGTACATGTTAAAAGAATACTCATAGTAGCATGAGTCTTGAAATGGAGAAACAAATCCGCAGTTATGTCTGGGTATATATGTTTAGAATTAAATTTCTACAGATTCCCTAAAGCTCTCTGTAGAGATTTAATTTTAAATATATATGTGCCCATACATAACTGTTGATATGTTGTTCTATTTGTATACATGTAAATATTGTCAAATTACATACATATATATATATATATATATACAATATAAGTGTGAATGTGTGTGTGTGTGAGTGAGTGGACTTAATTACAAAATCGAGAGACTTTGACGCTTCCCGAATATAATTTTTGAGTCTGTATTGAGCTATGCAGTGAATTAGAACCTAAAAGTTAGTTGGCTGCAATGGGATGCATCAAAGATGGATAAAGAAAGTGTGTATGTGTGCATTTGAGTGAGTGTGTATGTATGTGTATGCGTATGACCACTTACCTTAATGTTTATTTATATTTGTTTACGCTATATATATGCATTTGATTTAGAATGTATATTCTGTCCTTTCCAAACAGTACTTGCCGTTGCTCTTGCGACTGCACAGCAGTTCAACGAGAGACGTGAATTCAACACAGCCGTCAGACTTGCTGGTCCTGGATTCTTCCAGCAAGGGGGATCTTTTGCCAGCCGATCATCCTTTAGCAGCAACTCAAACCAGCAGCGACAGTCTTTCTCCACCTCTGGCAGCAGCAACTTCCAGAACCAAAACAATAACTTCCAGTCTGCCTCTTTTGGTAGTGACAGGAACTTTGGCTCTTCTCAGTCTTTCCAGAACAACAACCAGTTCCAGTCTGGATCAGCCTCCTTCTCCAGGAATCAGCAAAACAGAGGAACTCAATTTGATTCCAGGAACCAAAACCAGTTCCAGAATAACCAATTCCAGTCTACCACCAATGCCAATAATTTCCAGCAGAACCAATTCCAGAATACTTTCAACCAGCAAAATCCTCAGAACCAGTTCCAGACCTCTTTCGATAGAGACAACTCCAGGAACAGATTCACATTAGTGGAAAATGTTCAGCTAACCCCATCTACTCGCTTCCAGGCTACTTCTGGACAGCAGGCTACTGGAATCTCTTTCCAGGCTAACAGAAACCAGCAGAACACAGGTAACCAATTCCAGCAGTCTAGCCTGAACCAGAGAAACTCTGAGAGCAACTTCCGTTCCAGTGACAGCAACAGATTCTCCAGTGGAAGTCAGTCTCAGTCCAGTGCTCAGTTCCGATCAGGTTCCTCTTCCAGTGAATTTGACGGTGTTTTTGAGCCCCTAAACCTTCCCTCTGGAGCCAGTGCCATCCTCGGAAGCATCTCCACTTCCTTCACCTGCGTCGAGAGGCCTTATGGCTACTATGCTGATCAAGACAACTCCTGCCGTGTCTTCCACGTCTGCAATCCTTATCTCTTCTCTGATGGAGAAGTCCAGACTTATCAGTACAGGTGAGTGCTCTCTACATTTTATTAAATAAATTATCATTTTCTCGGAATTAAGTACTCTGCTAGGTTAATCCCATCTCATAATTTTCATGCAAGTAAGTTGGGTCTTCCAACTATCTAACCAATTATGACTGAGCGTACTGATAGTTTTCATCATAACAGACCTGAATATAGTGCCTCTACAGTTACAACATTCAGTCATTTCACCTTTCTATGGCACTTAAGCTATGATATCCAGTTCTTAATCAGCAAACTAGTCTAGTTAGTTGCAGGTAAAATCATCTCAGCGGTAATTCGTTCATAATTCAGTGTTTTATTAGTGACTCCGCTTCCGGAACTGACAATTCATTCATTAGTACATTCAGGTCTTTCTCATCTGCTTTATCATTCAAAACATCCCCCAACATCATATCTCTTGTTCATGACCTCATGAAAATGTTCTATCCAGCATTGTCCTTCTTCTTTCTCTTTCCCTTTTGACAGCTATTTTTCTCGTTTCATTTTCTCCCTTAGGCCTTTCACTAAATATCCTGCCTTTTGACAGCTGTTTTCCTGTTTTTATTTTCCCTCTTAGATATTTCACTAAACACCCTTCCTTTCGACAGCTATTTTCCTGGTGGGTTTATTTTCTTCCTTAGATGTTTTAGTAAACATCCTGCCTTTTGACAGCTATTTTCCTGGTTTTATTTTCTCCCTTAGATATTTTACTAAAATCCTTCCTTTTAATAGCTATTTTCCTGCTTTCATTTCCTTCCTTAGATATTTCACTAAACTTCCTTCCTTTTAACAGCTGTTTTCCTGGTGGGTTTATTTTCTCCCTTGGATATTTTATTAAACATCCTGCCTTTTGACAACTATTTTCCTGGTTTTATTTCCTCTATTAAAAATTTCACTAAACATCCTGTGGGCTAACCTAGCACCAATACCCCCTCTTTGATACATAATAAGTAAATATTTATCCTACTTCAATTTTTATGCTTATTTGTGGGTATTTTCTTTAGCCCTCATTTTGGCCAAATTCAGAGTGAATTTTAGGTCTTAAACCTCTTCTTCTTCTTTTTAAGCTTCATGTGCGGCGAGGGCACCATCTTCGACCAGAACGAGATGACCTGCAAGGCCGAGTACGAAGCCACCCCTTGCCAGGAGGCCCAGAACTTCTACTTCAGAAACGAACAGTTCGGTCGCCCTGAGGAGAAGTCTTTCTAAGATGCCACAGTAACGAAGTCCTTAAAGAATCTTGGTTTTGTCTCGCGCGAAGGAAAGCTAAATGAATGTCGTCATATTCCTGAAAACAGTCTAAGTGACTGACAAAAAAATTGATGATTGCATCAGCATACTTTATTTAAAAAGGTTTATGTAAAATAAAGTCAAAATCAAGTTTATTTTTCCTTACCCTTTCCTTAGATCGGAATGGAAGATTGTGGCTGGAAAGTAAAAGGTTTTCACACAAATCTAAACTGAAGATTATGGTTAGAAAACAAAAAGGTGCCTACTGAAATCAAGACAAATTGGTAAAATAGTAATGATTTTGTTCTGAAATCAAGACACCTTTGGTAAAGTAATAATAATAATGATTTTGGTCATTTATTTTCTCTTTTCTGATAACATATCTTTTTTTTTGTATTTCTTATCACCTTCTGTGACTTCTTTTAAATGAACATCATATTCTTTGCAAGCTTGAATTTCAGGTGAATGGCCCCTGTGGTGGGCTTGTTCCATATGAATAGAGTTCATCTTCTGAATAATAATAATAATAATAATAATAATAATAATAATAATAATAATAATAATAATGAAGAACAAATCCACAGTAATGTGTATGTATATATATTGAAAGATAAATCTGTGCAGATTTATCTTTAAATATATGTACACATACATAAGTGTGGATTTGTTTCTCCATTTCAAGACTCATGCTACTATGAGTATTTTTAATAATAATAATAATAATAATAATAATAATAATAATAATAATAATAATAATAATAATAACAATAATAATCTTTAAAAGCTTGAATTTCAAATCAATTGTCCCTGTGGTGGGCTTGTTCCATGTGAATAGGTTTCATCTTCTGAATAATAATAATAATAATAATAATAATAATAATAATAATAATAATAATAATAATAATAATAATAATAATAATAATAATAATCTTTAGAAGCTTGATTTTCAATTCAGTAGCCTCTTTGGTGGGTTTGTTCCACATGAACAGGGTTATTCTTCTGAACAATAATAATAATAATAATAATAATAATAATAATAATAATAATAATAATAATAATAATAATAATAATAATCTTTAGAAGCTTGAACTGCAAGTCAGTGGCATCTGTGGTAGGCTTGTCCCTTATGAATAGGGTTCATCTTCTGAATAATAATAATAATAATAATAATAATAATAATAATAATAATAATAATAATAATAATAATAATAACCTTTACAAGCTTGAATTTCAAGTCAATGGCCCTGTTGTGGGCTTGTTCCATACGAATAGGACTCATCTTCTGAATAATAATAATAATAATAATAATAATAATAATAATAATAATAATAATAATAATAATAATAATAGGCAAAGAGATGCACAACTCAATAAGTCACAGAGGACGTCTGGCCAAATCATCCAGGACTGGAATTGAATGGCTGACTAACAAGTATGCATGTGACAACGAAGTGTCATTCACCTTCTCAGACTCCCCCTCCCACCGCCCTCCCTCCCCCCAACCCCCAACAAAAAAGGCTTATTATTCAAACCGCTGGTATACTGGAACTCGAGAAGCACTTCAGGGCTTCCCGAGTGAAAGGCCAAGTGCCGTCAGCGCACCTCACGCACGGTGCACTGTAGGCATTACTAACGGTTCTTTGCGGCGTCCCTTCGGCGCCTAGCTGCAACCCCTTTCATTCCTTTACAATTGCTTCACAGTGTAACTGAGAGGTTTTCCTCCTGTTACACCTTTCAAACCTTCTTACTGTCAATTTCCCTTTCAGCGCTGAATGACCTCATAGGTCCACTGCTTGTCCTTTGGCCTAAATTCCATATTTTTCCCTTCCTCCGACGAGTGAAAGGTAATGTTCTTGGAGTTGACTGTATGACAACATTACGCGACCGAGGAGACAAGAAATGATTATACCGGGCCGATATTATCTCACGTTCGATTCTTAGTGATTTCAGATTTTGCCATGTCGTTTTATTACTAACTCATCAAATTATTATTATTTATCACTTATCAAATTATTTTTATTAATCACGTATCAAATTATTTTTATCAATCACTTATCAAATTATTATTATTATTATTATTATTATTATTATTATTATTATTATTATTATTCAGAAGATAAAACGTAATTCATACGGAGCAAGCCCCCAAAGGGGGCCATTGACTTGAAATTCAAACTTCCAAAGAATATTGCGGTGTTCATTTGAATGAAGTTCTAGAAGATAAAAGGAAATGCAGAAAGAGGAGATTAGGTATTAGGAAAAAAGTCAAATAAATAAAAATATTGATAAATTGATAAAAATGCAAATAAATGATAGAGTACAAAGTGAATTATTTAGGGTAGTAATGCGTTGCATCTTCTCTTGAAATTTTGAGATTCTAATTGCACAATATTCCTCAACAATAATTATAGTTCCAAGACCCCATTGCCCATCCGAATCAGTAATAATACATTGAAAAGATAATATAATAAACTTGAAAATACATGAAAAACCTTAAAAAAATAGAAGTCGGAATTTTTTTAAGGTTTTTCATATATGTAGTTTTTTCAAGTTTATTATATTATTTTTTCAGTATATTATTGCTGATGCGAAGATGCGATATATTACTATCCTAAAACTATTCACCTTGCATTTTATCATTTATTTGTATTTTTATCAATTTATCTATATTTTT
Source organism: Macrobrachium rosenbergii (assembly GCF_040412425.1). NCBI lineage: Eukaryota > Metazoa > Arthropoda > Malacostraca > Decapoda > Palaemonidae > Macrobrachium > Macrobrachium rosenbergii. The sequence continues at coordinate 153,345 of NC_089769.1, read as the reverse complement.
ATTTATTAAACTTTTTGTAATAATGGATCTACTCATTCTGTATTTCCTACTATCTTCTGGAACTTCTTTCAAATGAACACCATAATATTCTTTGGAAGCTTGAATTTCAAATCAGTGGCACCTTTGCGCTTGTTCCAGACGAATAGGGGTTTATCTCCTGAATAATAATAATAATAATAATAATAATAATAATAATAATAATAATAATAATAATAATAATAATAATAATAATAATAATAATAATAATATTCTTTGGAAGCTAGAATTTCAAGTCAATGGCCCCTGTGGTGGGCTTGTACCATATGAATAGGGTTTTATCTTCTGAATAATAATAATAATAATAATAATAATAATAATAATAATAATAATAATAATAATAATAATAATAAAAACTGTGAATTTGTTAGCAGGAATATGTGAAGGTGATAAATGAATTATAATAAGACTGCGATAAGACATTAATTTGCAGAGGCTCGCTAAAAGATTAATTCATGGGAGAGCTGGGATGAAGTTCAACGGGTCAATGGCCTGGTATAAAACTTTCTGCAACAAATGTAAATATATATATATATGTATACATGTATATATATACATCCCCATGACCTACAAGCAAAAACTGCTTTTACCTTCGATCATGACATCCTGATGCCTACCCAGTGCATGACTGGTGCAGTATCCTAGAGTATCCTATTACCGTCGAAGGATACGAGACACCTGTCTGTCATGACCTGCCTGCCTGCTTGCTGGGTCACTGAGGAGCAGCAGGAGGTGAGGAGTATAAAGGATGAGGAGGCAGAAGAAGTGAGGTATTCCTGCAAGGATCCTCCACCAGATAGGATATCAGCCATGAAGGCCTCCGTTCTCTGTGAGTCTGATTCAGTTCACGGTTCGACTGATGTTGTGATAAGCTTTTAGTTTATATCAATTCACTTTTGGGAAAAATATATATATATATATATATATATATATATATATATATATATATATATATATATATATATATATATAAATTTATATGTATATATATATATATATATAATTTACACTGAGGGAATTATTATTATTATTATTATTATTATTATTATTATTATCATTATTATTATTATTATCATTATTATTCAGAAGATGAACCCGAATACATATGCAACAAGCCTGAAGGGGCCATTGACTTGAAATTCAAGCTCTCAAAGATTAAGGTGTTCATTTGAAAGAAATTACAAAAGATAACAGGAAACGGAGAGAGACGAGATCTGTTTTTTTTAGAAAGGAAAGAAAGATAAATTAATAGATTCATAAATAAATAGATGGAAATGTGAATGAATTATTATAATACAATGAGAATTGTATGATAAAATGATTCTTCTCCAGGCCAGGATTTTGCTGTGGGTCTTTGGGTTAGATACACAGATAGACAGTTGTCTTTGGTCATTTGGCAATGAAGAGACAGTGAAATCGATATTAAATATTTGTGGCTTAATCATTAGAAATGTAAAAAGTACATGTGACAAAAATTCACACAGACACACACCTATATGCACATACATGTATATGTATTGTGGTATCTGAATAATTTTTCCTACTACGTTCCTGCTTATGTTTGTTTACAATTACCATTTTATTCCCTAATATTTAAGTGTAATTTTTTTTTCTTTCTAAACAGTGTTTGCTGTTGCCCTTGCAACTGCACAGCCTCAGTTTAACGAAAGACGTGAATTCAGCAACACAGCCGTCAGACTTGCTGGCTCTGGATTCTTCCAAGAAGGAGGATCTTCTGCCAGTCGATCTTCATCCTCCTTTGATAGCAACTCCAACCAACAGCAACAGTCTTTCTCCACTTCTGGAAACAACAACTTCCAGAATCAAAATAATAATGACCAGTCTGCTTCTCTTGGTAGTGACGGGAACTTGGGGTCTTCTCAGCCTTTCCAGAGCAACAACCAGTTCCAGAATCGTCAGCCCCAGCAAAATCAGCAAAATAATTTCCCCCAGAACCAATTCCAGAATTCTCAGGGACAGCAAATTTCTCAGAACCAGTTCCAGACCTCTTTTGACAGGGGCAATTCTGGGAACAGAATCACAGTGTTGGAAAATGTTCAGCTAATCCCATCTACTAGTTTCCAGAGCACCTCTGGACAGCAGTCTTCTGGAATCTCTTTCCAGGCTAACAGTAACCAGCAGAATATTGGTAACCAATTCCAGCAGCCAAACTCTGGAAGCAACTTCCGTCCCAGTGACAACAACCGATTCTCCTCTGCAAGTCAGTTTCAGTCCAGTGCTCAGTTCAGGCCAGGTTCCTTTCCCAGTGAATTTGACGGTATTTTCGAACCCCTGAACCTTCCCTCTGGAGCCAGTGCCATCCTCGGAGGCATCTCCACCTCCTTCAGCTGTGTCCACAGGCCTTACGGCTATTATGCTGATCAAGACAACTCCTGCCGTGTCTTCCACATCTGCAATCCTTATCTCTTCTCTGATGGAGCAGTCTGGACTTATCAGTACAGGTGAGTGCTCTTTACACTTTTTACTAAAAAGTAGGGAAGTTTATGAATTAAAACATTATGTGAAATTTTATGTCAACGTTGTTAATCAGATCATGATTAAGTCAAGAGTATGAAAAATAAGACTTTCTTAAATATCTATTTATCTTAAAGAAAAAATATGCTATGAACCACATACTTCAAACAAAAATCATCATAAAATAGGCAAGAAATCTGAGGAAGTTGATGCATGTTTCATATTCAGTTTCCAAATTTATTTTCGTATTCTGAAAAATAACCACTGCTATTAAATCTTCCGTCTCGCGCCATAGTAACTTGAAGTTCTATCTGTATGCAGAATAAAACTTGGAAAATGCTTTTTGAACAGTATACCATTTTCTTCGACTCTCTGATGCCAATTTCATCTAGGCAAAATTCCAGTGGCGATATAATATATCTCATTATCTCTCTTTCTTTCATTCTGAAGCTTCATGTGCGGCGAAGGTGCCATCTTTGACCAGGACAAGATGACCTGCAAGGCTGAGTACGAAGCCACCCCCTGCCAGGAGGCCCAGAACTTCTACTTCAGAAACGAAGAATTCGGTCTACCAGAAGAGAAGTCTTTCTAAAATGACACAACAATACAGTCTCTAAGGGAACCCTGATTTGTCTCATGTAATGTTGGATGGATCCTGTAATTTACCCGAAAACATTCTGACTAAAAAAAATATTTCGCATGCCAAGAAGATTTTATGTAAAATAAATGTCAGAATCTAATGGATGTTTACGTACCCTCTGCATGATAAATAGGCTTAAAGGAGCTTCGTATTAATATGAGGCCAAATGATATTTCTATTGAAGGCAGCAAGAGTGGGCTTGTTCCATATGAATAGATTTCGTCTCCTGAATAATAATAATAATAATAATAATAATAATAATAATAGTAATAATAATAATAATAATAATAATAATAATAATAATAATAATAATAATAATAATAATGATGATGATGATGATGGATTACGAGAGTGTGGATAATCTTAATGAATAATGTGGGAGAATATGAGAAGGATCTTTAACGTGATTTTGAACTTAACAAAATTCTAATTTTTTATGGAATTTCAAATTCTTTATAAAAGTTAAAATATATATATATATATATATATATATATATATATATATATATATATATATATATATATATATATATTATATATATATATACATTTATATAATTATATATATATATATATGAGTGTGTATATATATGCATATATATATATGGATTTTTATCACATACACCATAACATTTTTCGTATTCATTTATATCAATCCGCAGATATCGTTCAATATACAATTCACCACACCTCGGGAATAACTTACACCCAAAGGGAATTACAATAAATAAGTGATGTATACATAAATATATGAATGTTTATATATATATATGTTTATATATATATATGTTTATATATATGTACATATAACCCCAATTCACGAGAAAATCAAAAGAACTCGGCGTATCGTCCTTGAGAAAGTAGCAGCAATACCTTTCCCTTAATCTTCCCTTTGCCCAAGGACTGCGTCGATACCAGTTTTTCCTGATCCTTTTCGTAGACGAGGTCCTATAAAAGGCGTAGGACGAAGGAATCAGACATACTAGGACTTCCATCCTCAGCGTCAACACCAGATATGAAGGCGTCTATTTTGTGTGAGTAGGAATCAGTTTCATTTATAAGGAATATTAATTTATTTTCTGTTTAAGTTTGATGTGTGTATATGTATGTATGTATATATATATATATATATATATATATATATATATATATATATATATATATATATATATATATATATATATATATATATATATATATATATATATATATATATATATATATATATATATATATATATATATATATATATATATATATATATATATATATATATATATATATATATATATATATATATATATTATATATATATATATATATTATCTATATATATATGTATGTATATATACATACATAAAAACACACACACACACACATATATATATACATGCACACATTCACACGTAATATGCAGTCTCTGATATCCAGACACTTTCAGTGTCGAAATATAATGTCTTATCATAATTATCAAAACTGATAAAAATAATTTTTCTTTCTCTTGGACTTTGGAACAGTGTTAGCAGTCGCTCTTGCAACTGCTCAGCAGTTCAACAACCAGAGACGTGAATTCAGCAGCACAGCCGTCAGACTTGCTGGTCCTGGGTTCTTCCAGCAAGGAGGATCTTTCGCTTCTCGTTCCTCTTTTGACAACACTAACAACAACTTCGATCAGCAGAGAAGATCTTTCTCCACTTCTGGCAACAACTTCCAGAATCAGAACAATAACTTCCAGAACTTCCAGTCTACCTCTTTCGGCAGTGACAGGAACTTCGGCTCATCTCAGTCCTTCCAGAACAATAATCAGTTCCAGTCTGGAGCAACATCATTCCAGGGGAATCAACAGAACAGATTCACTTCATTGGATTCCAGGAACCAGGATCAGTTCCAGAATCGTCAGTTCCAGCAAAATCAACAGAACACATTTTCCTCCAATGATTTCCAGCAAAATAGGAATAACCAATTCCAGTCTTCCAGTATCACGAATAATTTCCCCCAGAACCGATTCCAGGATACTTTCAACCAGCAGAATTCTCAGAACCAGTTCCAGACCTCTTTTGACAGAGATAACTCCAGGAACAGAATCACATTGCTGGAAAATGTTCAGTTAACTCCATCTACTCGTTTCCAGAGTACATCTGGACAGCAGTCTTCTGGAATCTCTTTCCAGAATAACAGAAACCAGCAAAATACATTTAACCAATTCCAGCAGTCTAACCTGAACCAGAGAAACTTTGAAAACTTCCGTTCAAACACCAACAACCAATTCTCAACTGGAAGTCTGTCCCAGTCCAGTGCTCAATTCAGATCAGGATCCTCTTCCAGCGAATTTAATGGAGAATTCGACGGTGTTTTCGAACCCCTCAACCTTCCCTCTGGAGCCAGTGCTGTCCTCGGAAGCATCTCCACTTCCTTCAGCTGTGCTGACAGACCCTATGGCTACTACGCTGACGAGCAGAACTCCTGCCGTGTCTTCCACGTCTGCAATCCTTATCTCTTCTCTGATGGACAAGTCCAGACTTATCAGTACAGGTGGGTGCTCTAGAGATTTACAATTTATAGCAGGAAACTTTACGCTTTTAAGGGTACATAAATGTGCTACTTGCTGAAATTTATGATATGGGGACAATGGGGACATTTATGCTAATTTTCAAAGAGATTCTTAGATTTTACTGACAAGTTCAGTTTTACCTGTACAGGTAGGGTGCTGCTGAGACCCTAACTCATATGGGCGGTTTTATAAATTATTGCAGGAAACTTTTGTACTTTAAAGGCAATATATAATTAAGTGTTACTTGCTGAAATCCCAGATATAGGGACGCTTATGGTAAATTCCAAAGAGGTTCTTTAATTTTACTGACAAGTTCAGACTTATCAGTAAAGGTTAGAGTTCTTGAGTTCTGGTTCATATGGGTGGTTTTCTATTTATTACAGGAAACTTTTGCCCTTTGAGGGTCACAGAAATGCGTTTCTTGTTGAAATGCAAGTTATAGGGATACTTAGGCTGATTTTCAAACTGATTCCCAAGTCTCACTTTTGAGTGTTTAGATATGGCCTAAGGCGAAACATCTTATAATTCTGAATAACGTTAAATCTGATACAGACATTAAACTATTTTGTTGTTTCTTTAGCATGACATTTGTATTCAAGGATTAAAATAAAGCTAACCATACACCAGGACACTTTTGACACTTTTTCTAATAAATAATTCTTTTTTTCTCCATTTTAAAGTTTCATGTGCGGCGAGGGCACCATCTTTGACCAGAACGAGTTGACCTGCAAAGCAGAATACGAAGCCACACCTTGCCAGCAGGCCCAGAACTTCTACTTCAGAAACGAGCAATTCGGTCGCCCTGATGAAAAATCTTTCTAAGAGTCTTCTGTAATCCTAAATCAAATCTGATCTCTTATACCTAGTTCTAAGATGAAAGGAAATCACTGACATTACTCAAGGGACTTCGCAGCATCCCTCAGGCCAGTAGCTGCTACCCCTTTCATTCCTTTTACTGTACCTCCTCCGGTCATATTCTCTTTCTTCCATCTTACTTTCCTCAACCTTCTCCTAACGATTGCCTCAGTGTTATTTTCAGCGCTGGATGACCTCATAGGTCCCAGCGCTTGGCCTTTGGGCTAAATTTGATACTACAATTCCAGTAATGAGTTGATAATGTACCATTGTATGTTTATAAGATAATGTAATATATTTGATAAATGCAATATACAGTGAAGATCAAAATTCAGTCTTTTTTATATCCTTATTGACACTAGCGAATCCAGAAAAATTTCATGGGGGCCACCAATTTTCATAATATACATACGAGTATGTATGTATATATATATATATATATATATATATATATATATATATATATATATATATATATATATATATATTATATATATATATGTATATTTCTTTAATCAACTTTTTTTATTTTTTCCCATTTTTATATTTATTTATGTTATTATTATCTAAATATTCAATATTATTATTTTATCATTATTTTTCATGGGGGGGGCACGTGCCCAGGTGGGGCCACCCCCCCTTCCCCTGGATCCGCTAGTGCAAAGTTACTGATCATTTAGAAAAGGGAGCAAAAATTCTACTTCAAAAAAGAGGAATACATAGAAAAATACATTCCTGTATACACATATATAAAAATATAGAGACTTATATAGAAATACATTTATCAAAATTGATGTGATGAAATAAAAAATTATGATATGTTTAGCGTAATCTTGTAAAGTGCGATTGATGAACAATGATCGGTTTTTTCCTCGTGAGATTTGTTTTGAAGGAACCAACTGCTATACAAATAACTGAGAATTTCTGGATACTGATTTTTCTAAAAGCAGAATCAAAGAACGACTGTTATCAGCTTGACGCAAATGAGACTCGTAGTGAAAAAGCGTACATTATAACTGATCCATCGTCTGTTTATGAACCTGTATTAGTGAAGATATATATATATATATATATATATATATATATATATATATATATATATATATATATATACATACATACATACATACATATATATATATATATATATATATATATATATATATATATATATATATATAAAGTCTTGTAAAAAATGAACTTGAATGTATAACATAAAACTCAACTGAAGAAGACAGGGTGAACTTAGAGCGCATTAGATACACATTTAACATGTGGCTGACTTTTTAGTTTTCAGTAAAGAGAAAACTATTGAGTTGGCTTTTTGTCCGCCCTCAGATCTTAAAACCTACTGAGGCTAGAGGGCTGCAAATTGGTACGTTGATCATCCACCCTCCGATCATCAAACATGCCAACTTGCAGCCCTCTAGCCTCAGTAGTTTTGATTTTATTTAAGGTTAAAGTTAGCCATGGTCGTACGTCTGGCACAGCTATAAGTTCCAACAACACAGGGCCGTAGGTGAAAGTTTCATGGGCCGCGGCTGACAGTTTCATGGGCCGTGGCTGAGAGTTTCATACAGCATTATACGCTGTACAGAAAAACCGATTGTGCCGAAGAAACTTCGGCTCATTTTTTACTTGTTTTTAATAGATTTCACATAAATAAAAATGACAATAGCATCATTAATAACAATAATCGTTATTTACTATAGCCTCTATAAACAATCAATCTTAATCAGTGTTTTTGAAATATCCATATTTCATTTGTGATGAAACTGACCTCAGGCGTTCAGATCAGCATCTTAGTTTATGTAAGATTAGAGGTCAAAGTTTCCTTTTTCAATGTATGAAAAAGGGCAGGTATTATATACATCTATAATAATCTCCCCTTGTTCTTTTTCTTATCAGCAACAGACAACAAACGGAAAACTAAGAACATAGAGTTACATTTGGATTGTTCGATTTCGATCGAAAAATACACCACATTTCTTTTTCCATGATGCTTTTGATTCGTATCAAGAAATGCAGTTCTTATCCATAAATGCAGATCGCATCAAGAAATGCAGGTCGTATCAACAAAAAATCCTCACGAGTTAAAATCGAGCATTGGTCAGCTGAATCATATCGAATTGCAAAGACAAGTTTAGTCTGGATTTGACCAATTTTTTTTATATATTTTTTTTTATTGAGTATTTAGGATGTTCTAGTGGCAAACACAGACTTGGACTTGATTTTAAATTCATTATATTATCATAATTTTCTTAATTTTTTTTTAGTACTTAAATTGTTCTAGTGGTAAACATGAACGGAGACTTGATATGAGTTTATTGTTTTTATATTTTTTACTATTTTTATAGACTATTTTAATTGTTCCAGTAACAAACAGAAATGTTGACTCGATTTGAAATTAATAATTTTTTTTTCTTAATTTTTTTTCGAGAATCTAAAACGTTCCAGTAGCAAAAATTAATGTAGACTTGATTTAGAATTCACTGTTTTTCGTATTTTTTCTTAATATTGTTTTTATTATTCAAAATGTTCCAGTAGCAAAGACAAATATAGACTTGGTTTAAAATTCATAACATTTTTCATAATTTTTCTTAAATGTTTTAATATTTAGAAAGTTCAAGTGACAAACACAAATATAGATTTGATTTGAAAGTTCATTATTTTTTTCATACTTCTTAATTTGCATTGAGTATTGGGAATCTTTCAAAAAATTACATGTAAGAAGTAGAATCAGCCAAGATCGTTCTGATCTTTTCCCAAAGTATTCATTAAGATTACCCACACTTCAGTAATCTGTTACTCTTACCGAATTTCATAAAAAAATCAGAGTTCTACATTGACTTAGAAATATGATAATATACTACAAAACAATGAAAGGGTTACATAAAAATCAACTTCATTCTTCATTGCGTTTTATATAAATCTTTTAAATACATGCGTGATATTTTTTTCAGTCAGTCAGACCATTTGCAAGTAAATGACAGAATCCGCCCAAACGTCGCGTAAGACAAATCAGGGTTCCTTAGGGACTGTTCTCTCGTGGCCCTTAAAAAGACTTCTCCTCAGGGCGACCGAACTGTTCGTTCCGGAAGTAGAAGTTCTGGGCCTCCTGGCAAGGGGTGGCATCGTATTCGGCCTTGCAGGTCATCTCGTTCTGGTCGAAGATGGTTCCCTCGCCACACATGAAACTACAGATTGAAAGAAGGAGAAATAATGTGAGACATTACCTTGCCACGTAATTTTGCCTACGTGAGATTAGCGTCAATAAGTCAAAAGAAAGTGTCATAATTGTCATTCTATTCGTAAAACATTTTCCAAGCTTAATTCTACATACAGATTAAAGTTTAAGTTCACTATGGCATGGATATGGTTGTGTTTCAGAAAAAGAAAATAAATTTGGAAGCTGAATATGACATACGTATCAAATTCCTCAGATTTCTTAGCTGGGGAATTATTATTTGTTTTGCAGGACTTAGTACTGAGCATATTTTAATCTAGGGTAAATTGTTCGTATTACATAAAAAAAACAAAAAATTCAGATCTTCAATATCTAATTAAGCTTATTTTCCATACCCTTGACTTCATCATAATCTTTTGGTTAATGATATTGATTCATCAGTTTACTCAAATGCTTTGATCCATGAAGTTCCATACTTTTTAGTAATAAGTAATAATAACACTTACCTGTACTGATAAGTCTGGACTTCTCCATCAGAGAAGAGATAAGGATTGCAGATGTGGAAGACACGGCAGGAGTTGTCTTGATCAGCATAATAGCCGTAAGGCCTCTCGACGCAGCTGAAGGAAGTGGAGATGCTTCCGAGGATGGCACTGGCTCCAGAGGGAAGGTTCAGGGGTTCGAAAACACCGTCGAATTCACTGGAGGCAGAGGAACCTGATCTGAACTGAGCACTGGACTGAGACTGACTTCCACTGGAGAATCGGTTGTTGTCACTGGAACGGAAGTTGCCTTCAAAGTTTCTCTGGTTCAGGTTAGACTGTTGGAATTGGTTACCTGTGTTCTGTTGGTTTCTGTTAGCCTGGAAAGAGATTCCAGATGGCTGCTGTCCAGAGATACTCTGGAAACGAGTAGATGGGGTTAGCTGTACATTATCCAGCAATGTAAGTCTGTTCCTGGAATTGTCCCTTTCAAAGGATGTCTGGAACTGATTCTGAGAATTCTGGAATTGGTTCTGGGAGAAATCATTGGCGTTGTTGGCAGACTGGAACTGGTTTCCTCTATTCTGCTGGAAGGAATTCGAAGTCAAAGTATTTTGTTGATTTCGCTGAGACTGACGATTCTGGAACTGGTTGTTGTTCTGGAAAGACTGAGATGAGCCAAAGTTCCTGTCACCAGAGAAAGAGGAAGACTGGAAGTTATTGTTTTGATTCTGGAAGTTGTTGTTTCCAGAGGTGGAGAAAGACTGTCGCTGTTGGTTGGAGTTGCTGCCAAAGGAAGAACGACTGGACAAAGATCCTCCTTGCTGGAAGAATCCAGGACCAGCAAGTCTGACGGCTGTGTTGAATTCACGTCTTTCGTTGAACTGCGGCTGTGCAGTTGCAAGGGCAACGGCAAATACTGTTTGGAAAGGAAAAAATATACTTAGATATTATGGAAGAAAGAGGCATGTGTTCTAAATAAGCATGGACAAAGAAAATAGTAAGAAAAATCATTCAAACTCATACTATAATACAAACTTATACACATTCAACTCACATATACATATTTATTTATCTGTTTATCTATTTATTTGTTTATTTATATTTTTATCTATTTGTTAATTTATCTGGTTTTCTAATAACTGATCTCCTCTTTCTGTATTTCCCATTACCTTCTGTTACTTCTTTCGAATGAACACCATATTCTTTGGAAGCTTGAATTTCAAGTCAATGGCAACTATATATATATATATATATATATATATATATATATATATATATATATATATATATATATATATATATATATATATATATATATATATATACATATATATATACTGTATATATATATATATGTATATATATACTACATTATGTATATATAGGCTTTCCCAAAAATGAATTGACAAAAACTAAAGCTTATCACAACATCAGTCGAACCGTGAACCGAACCAGACTCACAGAGAACGGAGGCCTTCATGGCTGATATCCTATCTGGAGGAGGATCCTTGCAGGAATGCCTCACTCCTTCTGCCTCCTCATCCTTTATACTCCTCACCTCCTGCTGCTCCTCAGTGACCCGGCTGGCAGGCAGGCAGGCAGGTAGACAAGGTCAGGACAGACAGGTGCGCGTATCCTTCGACGGTAACAGGATACTCCAGGATGCTATGGGATACGCAAGGATACTACACCAGACATGTACTGGGGAAGGACAACACTGCTTAGTCACGATATATATATATATATATATATATATATATATATATATATATATATATATATATATATATATATATATATATATATGTCCATGAGGCCCCTAAATGCGCCCACTTTTTTACCCTTTTTCTTTGCTTCTGTTCACACTTCCTTTTTTTTCCCATTTAGCTGTCCAGCCGCTCCAACTCACTCTTTTTTTCTTTCATAAATTAACTGTTTCCATTTCTCCTCCTTTGGTGGTATATGCCACTCTTTCTATCCCCACCTTGGTCATCCGTTTCGCATCGAGGATAAAATGCTGGAAATGGCCTTTCTGGCCTCTTGCACTGGGAACAAAGAAGAATGAAAGGATTTCTAGTTTAAATTTGTACAGAGAAAAATACAGTAACGTGTTAAGACGATGTTTTCAGCGCTTGCTACTTCCCTCCGGTGGTGTAATTCCGTCGCAACATAAAGTTAAAGAATATCATCTTTCCCTCTGGAAGCCTCGAAGCACTTCTCGAATTGCAGTAGCAGCGGTTTAATCAATAATCCTTGGGGGATTCTTACATGATAAATGACACTTGGTTGGAAGCAACCCGGCCGCCCTTCGATTCCCGTTCTCCGAGATCGGTTCCCGTTTTCTGTGACTGGTCTCTCGTCTTCCTCAATGGCGCACTGGGTTGCGCATTGTTTTGGGTGTTAAGTTGCGTTCATTCAGTCGTATTTGTAAATGTACGGCGCCTATACAGTGAAGACAGCTGACCGCGGGTTGGACGTAGAGTTGTGCAAACATTAAGTTTATTTCCAATAGAGTATCTTGTTACACCCGTAAAAATGAATAATGGGTACACATCGCATTTAGATATACAGAGATTATTATTGTTATTATTATTATTATTATTATTATTATTATTATTATTATTATTATTATTATTATTATTATATTCAGAGATTCTCATTATTATTATTATTATTATTATTATTATTATTATTATTATTATTATTATTATTATTATTCAGAGATTCTCATTATTATTATTATATTATTATTATTGTCATTATTATTATTATTCAGTTTCTCGTTATTATTATTATTATTATTATTATTATTATTATTATTATTATTATTATTATTATTCAGAGATTCTCATTATTATTATTATTATTATTATTATTATTATTATTATTATTATTATTATTATTATTATTATTATTATCATCATTATTATTATTATCATTATTATTATTATTATTATTATTATTATTATTATTATTATTATTTTAAGAGTAAATTTCTGCAAAAAAAATATAACGTTTGGATTTCTATAAATATTTCGCCAGCTCCAAAATATTCCCTGTTTATAGATGTATCCTTGGCTTTCTACAAACCCTTACCTTGTAAGTACTATATAATTTCCTATCAGAAATTTAAATGATATTGTTCTGTATAATAATATTAAATTACTCCAGAAGTAAAAGGGAAGCATATACAAAATTCTTGAATATAACAAAATAATATTTCACTAAAACAGAAAGCCCCCATTGGTGGGCATCGGATATATTTGCCCCTGTGGCCACAGACTCGCGAAAGCTTACGTTGCAACGAACGGAACTCACAAACATACGCCATTTCGTCCTTGAAGAATTGACCACTACTTTTTACAATGTTGTTAAGGTATCCTGTTACTCAAGGCTGGCGTTTACCAGTTTTTCCTGGTCCTGTAGAAGAGTAGCTATATAAAAGCAAGGTGGGGAAGGATTGGAACGTCAAAGACTCACTGGATTCCTTAGCTAAAATATCAATCATGAAGGTAGCTGCCCTATGTAAGTATAAATCAGTATTTTTTATATTGAGTATCAACTTATTTTAGGGACTGAGAATCACTGGATTCCTTAGCTAAAATATCAATCATGAAGGCGGTGGCTGTCCTATGTAAGTATAAGTCAGTATTTTTTTATAATGAGTATCAACTTGTTTTAGGGACTGAGAATTTATTTTTGTATGAGAACATGCATTCATATGTATGTACTTATATCTGATTAAAATTATGGTACAGAGAAATAGTATAACTTCTCTTTAACGCACTCATATATTTGTAACTATAATTATTCTAAATTAAAGAATATACAAGTAGAATTTTATTTCTGATCTTTAGTGGATTTAAAATGCTTCTTCCTTTCTTGTACACTGGAACAGTGTTAGCAGTTGCTCTTGCAACTGCGCAACAGCAGTTCAACAACCAGAGACGTGAATTCAGCAGCACAGCCGTCAGACTTGCTGGTCCTGGATTCTTCCAGCAAGGAGGATCTTTCGCTTCTCGTTCCTCCTTCGACAACAGCAACAGCTTCGATCAGCAGAGATCTTTCTCCACTTCTGGCAACAACAACTTCCAGAATCAGAACAATAACTTCCAGAATTTCCAGTCTACCTCTTTTGGCAGTGACAGGAACTTCGGTTCATCTCAGTCCTTCCAGAACAATAACCAGTTTCAGTCTGGAACCACATCATTCCAGGGGAATCAACAAAACAGATTCACTTCACTGGATTCCAGAAACCAGAATCAGTTCCAGAATCGTCAGTTCCAGCAAAATCAACAGAACACATTTTCCTCCAATGATTTCCAGCAAAATAGGAGTAACCAATTCCAGACTACTAGTATTACAAACAACTTCCCCCAGAGCCAATTCCAGGATTCATTTAACCAGCAGAATTCTCAGAACCAGTTCCAGACCTCTTTTGACAGAGATAACTCCAGGAACAGAATCACATTGCTAGAAAATGTTCAGTTGACCCCATCTACTCGTTTCCAGAGTACGTCTGGACAACAGCAGTCTTCTGGAATCTCTTTCCAGGCTAACAGGAACCAGCAGAACGCATTTAACCAATTCCAGCAGTCTAACCTGAACCAGAGAAACTTTGAAGGCAACTTCCGTTCAAACACCAACAACCAATTCTCCACTGGAAGTCTGTCCCAGTCCAGTGCTCAATTCAGATCAGGATCCTCTTCCAGTGAATTTAATGGGGAATTCGACGGTGTTTTCGAACCCCTGAACCTTCCCTCTGGAGCCAGTGCTGTTCTCGGAAGCATCTCCACTTCCTTCAGCTGTGCTGACAGACCCTATGGCTACTACGCTGACGAGCAGAACTCCTGCCGTGTCTTCCACGTGTGCAATCCTTATCTCTTCTCTGATGGACAGGTCCAGACTTATCAGTACAGGTGAGAACCCTTTACACTCTGTATTTGGAATTGTCTTAACAGGTCATATATACATACTGAATGTTTAAATCAAAGGGAAAATCATACAAATAAATTGCTTGAATCTAGTGAATCAGAATGTATACCTTTTCACTCAATGTAATAATCACTGTATGCTGAAATCAAAGGAATAATCATAGTACCATTTGTTTAGATCTACTGTAGAATCAGAATGCTCATTTCAAATGAAGACTCGACAATATTGCCATATTTAAGATTTCTTTTGACCTTTGTTTTTCTTATTGATGAGCTCTTGCGTGATGCCTGTAGTACAGCAGATTGTAATATGTGTCACTGGAACTAATTTAATGATTTTAATGAACCTATGATTGACTTTGCACAAATCTTCAAAGGTACCGTAATTTCTGTTTAACCCCTGAATTGAAATATTGAAAATTATAGGGTGAGATTCAAGTCCAACATAGATCAAGATGCCATCAGCTAATGTATTATTGTTTCTTCTTCTTCTTCCGAAGCTTCATGTGCGGCGAGGGCACCATCTTTGACCAGAACGAGTTGACCTGCAAGGCTGAATACGAAGCCACACCTTGCCAGGAGGCCCAGAACTTCTACTTCAGAAACGAACAGTTTGGGCGTCCTGAAGAGAAGTCTTTCTAAGAACGTCTTCGATCATTTTGAAATTGATTTGGGATCTCACGCGAACTGATAGTCAATGAAAATACATCAGTTCCTCTGAATGCTGTAATATTATAATGACTGTGATTGGTGAAGAAATCCTCAACAATGTCAGTGTAAAAATATATTGAAAATATATATATTTGCAATTAATTACATTGTCGTTATGGTGGATTTCTTCAGCAATTGAGTGACTGTGTGATTTGGAGGTTTATACAAATAACTATAATTAATATTATGTAATAATATAATAAAAGCAAGGAAAGGCTAAACACAGTCTTTTTTTCTGTTGTCACCTGACAGCCAGTGTAATAAGAAAAGTATATATATATATATATATATATATATATATATATATATATATATATATATATATATATATATATATATATATATATATATATATATATATATATATATATAATTTTTTTCTAGAAACTTTTGAGAAGTATTTCATTTGAGATCAGGACTGTGATGACATTTTTAGTTTATCCTGAAGCTTGGAACTAAAATGTCTTGACCCACGAGAACACAATCAGCCTCATGGCCGGCGAATGAGTCCCCAAAATAAACATTTTCTCTCTCTCTTTCTTTCACCAAATCTTCAGCTGAAAACCCTTATGAACAGAGCCCTCAGACAATAATAAACTCAAGAGGGCTCCAAAGAGAAATCAACCTGCAGAGAGAAACAAGTTATAGGAAAAGGTTATAAATAAAAAATGAATAGACTCTAAAACCGATACACTTGAAATTCACGGAGACGTCAGCACAGAGAAGGAATGAATTTGCTCCTCGCTTAAAGATTTGGAGATCAGAAGTTTCCACAACTGCGCTAGGAGGCAAACTGTTCCACATTTTAGTTGTAGCCAAGATACAAAACTCCGAGCAAACTGAGTATTATTAATACCTGATGAGAGAAAACTTAACACTCTCTGCAGCACCATATTTATTACATATTTATGGTCACCTATATTTCTTTCAATATTAAGGTTTGAAATCTGACAATAGTTAGTATAATTATATACAATAAAAATGGAAACTTGCAAATTATAAGGAAAAAAGACATATAATTTTAATCATTCAACTTATTCACTAACAGATAACGAATACAGCATTTTCCCGAGTTGTAACCGAGTACGGGACCTTTCCCTGAAAAAAGCGGGACGCCATATCTTAAAAACTAACCATAGAATGTTCTTGAAAATAATCTCATTATGTTTCCCACACCCAAATTCTCTTGGGGGTCACTAATCTAAACTAACCTAACCCAACTTAACCTAACCTAGGGACTGGTGCAATACTAGCACACATCTCAGGAATTTGCACCCCAGCTAAAGTCTTAGCTATTTTCTTGATCTTGCCAAACCAGTCACTCAGAATCTTGGTCTTCGTAATGGGGTCATTGACTCTATAGGAATATCTCTATACTTATAACAATAAAGTAAGTTACCTGTACTTTCTTGAAGTGGACGGTGAATGCCTGACATATAAGGTTCTATTTTCGATGTTCTATTTGGTCAACCTGGTTAAAAAAAAAAAAAAAAAAAAAAGTGCTCCTTTATGCCATCATTTTAGCTTAAATTCCCACATTGGTCTTCAGAACCACAGATCAAGAACCTTTTTCCTCTAACTTTTTTTAGAACCGGAATTATTATTATTATTATCATTATTATTATTATTATTATTATTATTATTATTATTATTATTATTATTATTATTATTATTATTATTATTATTATTATTCAGAAGATGAACCCTACTTATATGAAACAACCCCACCCACAGGGGCCACTGACTTGAAATCCAATCCTCCAAAGAATATTATGGTGTCCATTAGAAAGAAGTAATAGGAGGTAATGGGAAATAAAGAAAGAAGAGATCAGTTATTAGAAAAAAGAAAAGATAAATTAATAAATTAATAAATAAACGGATAAAAATATGAATAGATTATCAAACTAGATAGATGGATAGATAGATAGAGAGACTTTAGCCACAAACTTCAAGACAAGCCAGAAATTTCGGTACAAAGACTGATGGAGACTGTAAGTTAAGAAGGTCAAACAGTAAAAATAATTTTTTATTTTCCTTAAATTAATATGAAACGAATATTTCAAAACATCAATCTTTCTTGCAGTAATATGTACCATGGTACCCATTTCAAAATAAACATGGTAAGGTCATGAATTATCATTTCATTGTGGAATTTCCCTATAGTTTCTTTTTTTGGGGGGAAAAATTCTGCAGACATACTCTTTCTATATGGTCATGCAAATGAGTACAATAAGTGATTGGTTTTTATCTCTCATTATTCTCATTATATTATTAAATAACATTCATCATGCCCATTACATTATCACTAATATTTTCTACTGATTGTCTGTGTCAAATTCAACTCGTAAGAAATAAGATTCATATAATTATATTTTCATGTGGTCATCTGATAAGGACAGTAAAATAGACTGGATTTTATTTCTCGTTCTTTTTATTATATTATTAAATAACATCCATTATGATTATTACATTATTATCGCTAGTATTTTCGCCTATTCGCGTCCAGCATCGATTCGTACGACAGCATCAAATCAAGTCAAAATTAACATCAGGATTTACGGGAAAGACTGTTAAAAAGACTTCTCCTCTGGACGCCCAAACTGTTCGTTTCTGAAGTAGAAGTTCTGGGCCTCCTGGCAAGGGGTGGCTTCGTACTCAGCCTTGCAGGTCAACTCGTTCTGGTCAAAGATGGTGCCCTCGCCGCACATGAAGCTTCGGAAGAAAAAGAAGAAGAAGAAGAGGAATTACAAAGTGGGAAAACTTATCTTGGTGCGAGTGGCATTTGAATTTCACGTTTTGCTTCAACAGTATTTATTGAGCAAAAGTAGCCCTGAGACTAGTATTCGTAAGTCTGTATAAAATTTATGATAATAGATGAACCGGAGGAAATTTACAAAGTGGGAAAATGTATTTTGATACAAGTGGTATTCGAATTTCAGAGTTTTCTTCAATAGTACCATGCATCTATTAAGCAAAAGTAGGCCTAAGACTGTAGTCCTTTGCAGATCTATGTAAAATCTATACAGATGAACAGAAGAAAAATTGCAGAGTAGGAAAAATGTATCTTGATACGAGTAGTATTTGGATTTCACGTTAAGCTTCAATAGTACCAAACATTTATTAATCAAAAGTAGGCCTGAGACTGTAGCCTTTGCAAATCTGTATGCTTTTGCTTTAAACAGTAAGTATTTATTGTCTTGAAGGCATAGGGAATGTTTCTTCAATAAACTGTTGAGAGATTTTCACAGACAGGATGTAAAGGGTTCTTACCTGTACTGATAAGTCTGGACCTGTCCATCAGAGAAGAGATAAGGATTGCAGACGTGGAAGACACGGCAGGAGTTCTGCTCGTCAGCGTAGTAGCCATAGGGTCTGTCAGCACAGCTGAAGGAAGTGGAGATGCTTCCGAGGACAGCACTGGCTCCAGAGGGAAGGTTCAGGGGTTCAAAAACACCGTCGAATTCCCCATTAAATTCGCTGGAAGAGGAACCTGATCGGAACTGAGCACTGGACTGGGACAGACTTCCAGTGGAGAATCTGTTATTGTTGTTGGAACGGAAGTTGCCTTCAGAGTTTCTCTGATTAAAGTTAGACTGCTGGAATTGGTTAAATGTGTTCTGCTGGTTCCTGTTAGCCTGGAAAGAGAGTCCAGAAGACTGCTGTCCAGAGGTACTCTGGAAACGAGTAGATGGAGTTAACTGAACATTTTCCAGCAATGTGATTCTGTTCCCTGAGTTATCCCTGTCAAAAGAGGTCTGGAACTGGTTCTGAGAATTTTGCTGGTTGAAAGTATCTTGGAATCGGTTCTGGGGGAAATTATTGGAGATACTGGAAGACTGGAATTGGTTATTCCTATTTTGCTGGAAATCACTGGAGGAAAATGTGTTCTGTTGATTTTGCTGGAACTGACGATTCTGGAACTGATTCTGGTTTCTGGAATCCAGTGAAGTGAACCTGTTCTGTTGATTCCCCTGGAATGATGTTGTTCCAGACTGGAACTGGTTATTGTTCTGGAAGGACTGAGATGAACCGAAGTTCCTGTCACTGCCAAAAGAGGTAGACTGGAAATTCCGGAAGTTATTGTTCTGATTCTGGAAGTTGTTGTTGCCAGAAGTGGAGAAAGATCTTCTCTGCTGATCGAAGTTGTTGTTGCTGTTGTCAAAAGAGGAACGAGAAGCGAAAGATCCTCCTTGCTGGAAGAACCCAGGACCAGCAAGTCTGACGGCTGTGCTGCTGAACTCACGTCTCTGGTTGTTGAACTGCTGAGCAGTTGCAAGAGCAACTGCTAACACTGTTCCAGTGTACAAGAAAAAGAGAAGCACTCTGAATTCGAGGAAGATAAGTGATACTATTCTTAGATATTTTAATTTTGATCAGATATAAGTATATATATGAATTCTAAATTCACAAAAGATAAGTAACATTATTCCTATATACTTTAATTTTGATCAGATATAAGTACATATTGTATATATAAATTCTAAATTCACAAAAGGTAAGTAATATTATTTCTGTATTCTTTAATTTTGATCAGATATAAGTACATATATATGAATTCCAAATTCACAAAAGATAAGTAATACTATTCTTAGATACTTTAACTTTCATCAAAGTACATATATATGAATTCTAAATTCACAAAAGATAAGTAGTATTCTTCCTATATACTTTAATTTTGATCAGTTACAGTCATATATCAATGCAATGGTCTCATACAAAAAATCTTCTTTATCAGTCTTTGAAAAATCAATAGATACTAAATATAATTAAAATTATTTATACTTACACAGAACAGTCACCTTCATGTTTGATGTTTAAGCTGAGGAATCGAGTTATTCTATGATGTCCCAGTCATTCCCTACCCTACTTTTATATAGCTGGTCTGCTACGGAATCGAGAATAACTGGTAATCACCAACCTTGAGTAACTGGATACATTAACAATGAAAAGGGAAATGTGAATATTTCAGTACTTCAAGGACTTAGTGATATATGAACTTTTAGAAGCTTGTCTTATTGCAGATTGTTCCTCGTTTGCATTTTGCCTTGCGAAACGATTTGTCTTGGTCAAAAAGATGGTGCCTTCAGTCTCTCTCTCTCTCTCTCTCTCTCTCTCTCTCTCTCTCTCTCTCTCTCTCTCTCTCTCTCTCTCTCTCTCTCTCTCTCTCTCCAGGTATTCGTAGTTATATTTTCCAACTATTTCTTAACAACAATTTTCTATTTTATCACATGAAGCTTGATCAGGACCTCTCTCTCTCTCTCTCTCTCTCTCTCTCTCTCTCTCTCTCTCTCTCTCTCTCTCTCTCTCTCTCTCTCTCTCTCTTTCTCAAGGTATTCGTACTTATATATTTCAGCTCTCTCTCTCTCTCTCTCTCTCTCTCTCTCTCTCTCTCTCTCTCTCTCTCTCTCTCTCTCTCTCTCTCTCTCTCTCTCTCAAGGTATTCGTACTTATATGTTTCAGCTATTTTTAACTATATTTTCTCTCTTTTATCAAATTAAGCTTCATCATGACCTCTCTCTCTCTCTCTCTCTCTCTCTCTCTCTCTCTCTCTCTCTCTCTCTCTCCGGGTATTCGTAGTTATATATTTCAGCTATTTCTTAAGTACATATTTCTCTCTTTTATCAAATTAAGCTTCATCGGGACCTTTCTCTCTCTCTCTCTCTCTCTCTCTCTCTCTCTCTCTCTCTCTCTCTCTCTCTCTCTCTCTCTCTCTCTCTCTCTCTCTCTCTCTCTCTCCAGGCATTCGTAATTATATTTTCCAGTAAGTAGGAAGGAATTTATAAAAAAATATTTGGTACTAGATAAACAATATACTTTTTAAAAAATGCACAAGCAATGGAGCAATAGAGCGCACAAGAGAGCCGTTTCAAAGGTAAATTTCTTCAACTATTACTACTAATACCACCACGACCACCTGCTGATTTAAAATTTAGTCGCGAATCAATGTTTTACTTAGAACAAATGCTTAATGTAACTTGTAGTTATTTGGGTGATTCATTTATAAGTAATAAAATAAGACTTCGTAACAAATTGTTATGTCTCACGGGAAATCGGATGTTCGGGATATATGGTGAAATACTCATCTTTCATCACCTAAAAGAAGGATTTCAACTTTAATAATGATAATTGACGTATGATTTATATGATGACATAGAATAAATCTATTCATTTATTTAAAAGTATTTCATTTTTCAGATACGAAATTCTATTAAGAATGTGGCGAAAGAATTATGGAAAATCGAAATATCGTCATAATAGGATTTCAACTTGAATAATGTTTGACGTCCGATTGACATGACGACTCGAACAGATATAATTAAATTATTGGAAAGAATTTTAATTTTGAATTGCGAAATTCTAATAAGAATTCAACAAAAGAATTGTGGAAAATCGAATTTGTTTGAGCAAATTATTGGAACTCGGAGAAGGAAGGCCGAAGGCGTCTTGTTTACATTATGGCTGACCAGCTTGACGAGAAAGATGAAATGTCCGAGAACTTCCTTCTTATTTCATCGTTCAGCTTCGAGATTAAGGTAAAAACGCCCCCAGTATGTCGTCAGATATGTCAAGATGTTTTACGGTTATATATTTAAGGAAAATGAAGAACAAAATCCTTGAAACAAACATAAACAAGGTGCCCTTAGAAGTGAGGTTCTGCATGGCCAGCATACAGTCCCCAAAAGTCTTTCCCCTTAAGCGTACAATAATTACCTTTGGTAATGTATGTGCAAGCCTTTCACAAAGGCCTTGGTGACTGTTCCAGTGCCCAAATGGTGTCCGGTTGGCAGTGTTGACTGACACCTCTGGCTCTTGAGAAGAAGAAAGAGTAGATGTAAGAAGTCTTAACCCAGTGCTCGATTGAGGGTCGGGAAAACACCGTAGGCCTAAGGACAGACTGCATGGGTCTATAGGAATGGCTGCTGGAGGCCACAGGAGAGAGATATTCAATGGATTTGGTGATTTTCATGTAGCTAGTCTTGTCTTGAAGGTACAATAACCCATTCAGAATTGTCTATGGTAGTAGGCCTATTATCATGGAATGTAGCTTAGGCCTATCACCTCATGAGAGAGATATTCAGTAGATTTGGTCATGGTCAGATAGTCTGCAGTAGGTGAAGGCAGTAGGTCTAAGTAGTAGCTCTGCAGCGGCGATTTCCTTCTAACTGAACTTTTTCTACAATTTTTGAGTTGCTAATTATGGATTTAATTTTCTACAATTTTTTAGTTGCTAATTATGGATTTACCATTAATTTTTGTCGCACGACTGTAATTAACCCGCAATTAACCACAGAACTTCATCCAGCAAGGTAGGGGACCCGATGGGAATGCGCAGTTATGGATGGGGTATACCTCCGGGACAGGGCGATTTGTTCCCCCGCTTGTTACTACCCTACATTTTAGGGGACCCCCAGGGAAAGTGGGGTTTCGAGTGGGGTAGACCACAGAGGGGTGAAAAGGCGATCAAATTTTACTGTAAACGGCTTTGCAGAGACGAAAAACCCTTACACAAACACAGGAGGAACGAGACGACAAAGGTAGCCGTTGCAAAGACAAAAACTTTCACTATTACTGCTATTTCGAATGCTGCCACGCATGCGCATTCTTATAGGGGAGCTTTTGGTACACAGGCTCGCTCCTTACTGAGGAAAAAGGGGGGGCTAAGGCGAAAATGTTCGGTTCCAGTCCTTCTTGTTTCAATTTTGTGAAATGCAACTCCCCAGGGGCTAGCACTGAATACGGCGAAGTACATTTGAACCCCCAGGTGCCGGTACTAAACACGGCGAAGGGGGTTTCAGGAGGAAATGAGAAGTTTCTCCCGCTTTTGGGGGGGATGTGGGGGTATTCATATGTGATCCTCACTGGTTAGTCCACCATCTTTCCAACTATTGCACCCGCCTGATAAGCATTTCGTTTCAGTACACCGGCTGATTCCTTGCTGCACACTCCTTCGACCCTGTAACACGCCGCCTTTGGCCGTTACCTGCGTAAGCTCTTACACCAACTGCCGGGAAATTAACTTATGGTGTTACAGCAATTACGAGATGTTAATTCAGCTGCGTCAAGATCACGGCCTTTATGATTTCGGAACTTAAGTACACCTCCGTGCCTGTTTTTAGTTTGGAAACAGGTTTTTTCTACACTTTTAGAGTTGCTGGCAAAAGAGGTGGAGTTTTGTTTTTGTCTGTCACATTTTTTTGTCCCCGTGCCCTGTTACCAGGCAGTGTTGCATCCCTCCCCACCCACCATTTTGTTGCTACCCACTCTTGTTCCCAACGCGTTCTGCATTAAGTATTAGTGCGATTTCTTTCGTCGCCTCGGCTTTTCTTAACAGTCATTCTACCTTACGTTTTTTCCTGAGTCGGAGTAAAAAAGTGCACTTTTTCCCTTTCAGAGGCACATTTGTCCAACTAACTATAAGTCTCGCCAACTCGGGCGGAGTTTTTTGACATTCTGACCTATGCGATGGCTGACCCAGCGTTCGCTGATGCCAGGCAGTAAATATAAAAATTAAACAAATTACCAGAAGAGACAAAACAGAATCATATGTTCAGACAAATATTTTAACAGCTATTACCTAGATTTTAATGAGACCATAATACTGTAATATTTCCATTCCTATTCAAGTACAGGAACCATTTACTTTTATTATTCCTACAAGGTGTCAATTCTTTCATGCTTTCCTAACCATTATTGTTGGTTCTAACCGAGCTTTTTGTATTTTTCTCTCTCCTAGAATCTAACAATTATAGGGGCCCCCAGTGGAGAAAGAAGTACAGAGCACCTGTCCAAGATGTGTAAATTTTGTTAATCACAACATACTCAGTTTATAGGTATCAGTAATAACCATCACCAAAAAAATTAATAAAGCATGGAAATAAAGCAGGGACAGATACAGAGATGCATCCTAACCTAACCTTCACAACTATGGCATTGAGTAGCCATCTCTGGCGTAGCGTTGGGCCTGTGGCACAGATTTCATTCATTCAAACTAAATTGTTCCCGTAGGGGGCGGGTATGCCGTCAGTGCACCTCATACCGTACACTGCAGACATTACTTAAGGTCCTTTGCAGCGGGCCTTCCTTAGGCCCCTAGCTGCAACCCCTTTCGTTCCTTTTACCGTACCTCCTTTCATCTTCTCCTTCTTCCATCTTACTTTCCACCCTCTCCTAACAATTGATTCATAGTGCAACTGCTTTGAGGTTTTCCTCCAGTTACATTATACCTTTCAAACCTTTTACTGTCAATTCCCATTTCAGCTCTGAATGACCTCGTAGGTCCCAGAGCTTGGCCTTTGGCCTGAATTCTATGTTCAATTCAAACTAAATTGTAACTTACTGCAGAGCGCTGGCTGCAAATATGGGTGAGGGGTCGCCTGACCTGACCTCAACAGTTAATTGGTTTTGTGAAGACATTGAATGCAAAGAGAGAGAGGGAGGGATGGAGGGAGAACTGAAATCATAATAAAAAATTGCCCGCATTAGAGTTGGTACATAAAGTCCACTGCCCGAGCACCACTCATAGTCCAGGCCACATCTCGTGAGCCACATTCCACTGCTTCAACCCTTGTCAGCTTTGCAGTTTATTTTCGTCTTCTGTCATAGCATAGCAGTTGGTATTGTTTCAGCCTGTCATTGTGATCAAATTAATTGTTGTTATTAATTCTCTTTGTATATTATTTAGAGTTTGACTGAAATGAATTGCTTTTCATAATGTTTTGTATTTACAGGCATGGCACTGGAATGGGCCATTTGGGAGAGTAAATGTTATCTACAAAAACTAACTATTTCCGGAACAAATAAAAGAAAGCTTTTTGGTAAGTTTGCTGTTTGTACGTAATACAGTATTGATACGTATTCTTTGAGAATTAAGGAATTGTTTTGTTATCTGTCCTTTTATTCATCTAAACATACACCAGTGTTCACGTTCATCATGGTCTCATTAATGTTGGTGTGTTCCTATGAAACATACAGGCAGTCCCCAGTTTGCGACGTGGGTTCCGTCCCAACGCTGCGTCGTAAGCCGAAAATCATCGTAACCCGAAATATCGCAGAAAATTGTAAGAAAACCTTACTTTTAATCATTTGGTTGTCTTGTGAACGACGTAAACTGCATTTTTATTGAGTTTTTCATCAAAAAACCTCCAAATTTTTACCATTCTGCCCTTTTGCGAGCCGTATTTCTTCCACTGGATCGGTCATAAACCTGGAACATGCGTTGTAACCCAGGAAATCATTTATTATTATATTTGAAGAGTGTCGTAAGCTCAGAACATCTTAAGCCAAGCCCGTCGTAACCCGGGGACTGCCATAGACGGGCGTATCTTTGAAAATAAATTCGGTTTGGTTGTTGAGGCTGTAGCCAGGTGTGTAGCTTGCCCAGGTTAATTTCTTATATACTGTGTAAGTATTTAGGTTCTAACTTCTTGTATTACCAGTTTGAGTCAATTGGTAACTGCCATATTTTCCACTAGATTTTTCACTAGATTCTGATGTTACATAACAATCTATTTGCCTTGCGCTTTCTTTGCCCTTATTCATACCTCCAGTCCCCATAGGGGAGTGGCCCCTGGCTGCAACGTTTTCCTCCTATTACACCTTTCAAACCTACCTACTGTACTCGCAATTTCCTTTCCATCGCTGAATAACCTCATAGGTCCCAGTGCTTTGGCATAATCTCTATATTCCATTCCATTCCATTCCATACCTCCGTGTAGTGTGCTGAGTGTCACCCTATTTGCTAATGTGCCCAGGAGTGGGAAATTGTTTTATTTTTTTTAATTTGTTGTTTTTTTTTTTTTAATTTGTCACAAAAGATATTTTCTATAACAAACTTGAGTTGTGATATATTTGAAGTCTTTTTATAATTTTATCATACATATTTTTGTTTATAGCTTTTCAGTCATTTGTTCTATAGTGCAATACATGTATAAACTATCTTGAAAAATATGCTGTATATTATAGTATAGTGCATTACACATGGTGTAGATAGATAATTTTATAAATTTGCTACTATGTTTACAGGAATTCTTGAAAAGCCCAATTTACTTCCGTCGGCTCCAAGTCACTTACAGTGCATGGAAAAGTGTCGTCAGGGAAGACGCAGACGATGAATTGACTCTCAGGTCAAGAAGTAAGTCGATGTTGGTTCTCAGTATCTGATTTTAATGCTTATCCATTCTATTGTTGTATACTTTTGCGCTGTGCAGTTTTGAATAAGTAAGCCAATAATAATGACATTATTAAGAATAATGATAAGCTATGTCGATCACATCCTTTCAGTGGATAAAGGTTAGGGGAGAATATTGAAGAGTAAATCATTTGTTACTCGTTTTCCACAAATTCTCCATCGTTACCTTATATACAGCATGGTAAAACCACGAAGAAGATACAGCAAACTTAAGTTACAATTAGTTCAGTAGGTTATAAACTGTTAAAACATTGTATCATGTTGCTAACACTTGTCTAAGCCACCTATGCATTTTTTAATCCCAAGTCCAGATTAGGAAGTTTTGATGTATATTCTTAATCTAAAGAGAGTTATTTCCCTGAGGAGGGTAGTGCCGTCATTGCACCTCATGCGATGCACTGTAGGCATTACTTAAGGTTCTTTGCAGCTTGCCTTCGGCCCCTAGCTGCAACCCCTTTCGTTCCTTTCACTGTAACTCCTTTCATATTCTCTTCCATCTTACTTTTCACCCTCTCCTAACAATTGATTCGTAGTGCAACTGCAAGGTTTTCCTCCTATTACACCTTTCAAACCTTTTACTTTTTATGTTCAGTTCAATACAAGAGAGGTATTGAATTGGTATTAGAGTGTCTAAGAAACTGAACTAGATTGGTCTTAATCTCCACCAGTCAGCCAAATATAGAACGAAGTAAATTGCATATTAGTGATTGTAAGTTCCCATTGATTGGAAAATTCTGTAAACAAATGATTGGTTCTACTGTAGAGATTTATCTCAAATCTCCATTGGTCCTGTAGTGTCTTCCTCTCTTATAACTATTCCTTCTTTTATGATTGTGGACCTCTTGCAACATATTATTGTGGGATGAGTCCATCATATTGTTTACCCTGTCCGTAAATAAGAGAATATAAAATATGGCCTTCTAACCAGTCAAACTTTAAAATTCATTATTAGTTTTGAGACCTCTTGTTTCCAGTTCATATTCGCTCAGTGCTTTGCTGTCTAAGCTCCCTACCTAAAGTTCACCATGCTGTCCTAAAATGGAAAACTGCAGTACCTGCAAAATTTTTAAAATTGAGATATGCCGACTATTAGGCTCGTGAAACACTAATACACAAGTTACTGCAGTTTCAGAATGATTCTTCGATGTTTTCCACGAGTATTTAGGGGTTCCCAATTGCAATATCTGCAAAATCAGTAGTAAGGCAAGGGGAAATATACCATTTTTTTCAGTTTTGTCCTTTTGCAGATACTGCAGTCTTCTGTTTTAAGGCAGTGTACACTGATCTTACTGCCCTTTTTCAAATATATTTATCAAGAATAGGTATCTAGTTACGGCGCCGTAAGCTCTGTTAAAGACACTTACAACAAGAATAGCTATCTAGTTACAGCGCATATAATTAATAACCGCCGACTTACGGAGCTTTTTCAAATACATTTATCAAGAATAGGTATTTAGTTACAGCATTAAAGGAGCTTACAACAAGAATAGTATCTAGTTATGGCAACTATTATCACTAAGAAGCACCAGCTTACGGCGGATATCAAATTATGGCACGCCGCTGGGACGGAACCCCTGCCATAAGTCAGGGACTGCTTGTAATAATAATGCCCTTATTTCCCATTCAGTCAAAAGAACAACTACTTTCGTACATTAACATCTTTTCAGGCTTGTAGAGAAGACGTAGATGCAATGCAATTGTGATTTTCTCTTGACCGCCTGAGAAGGCTGGCTCGATCCGCCTCACATGCTAGCCACGGCGTCTCGGGCCACTGACCGAGCAGCAGTTACTGGAATAGCGACGAGGTAAGAATCACACTGGAACATTTTATGTGAACTTGAGTTTCAGGAGAAAACATTTTTTTTATTTTAACGTCATATGGTCAAAGCTCAGAGGTTAGTGCGTAGTATGATTGATGGGTTTATTATGAACACAATGGAATATCACTTAGCTTTAAATACTATTATAGTTTATAGTGCATTAATTAAATGGACCAAGATCAGTTAGTGGAAAAGCAGTTGGCAGGTACAGAAAATGATTCACTTACCCACTGGTAATGTGAGGAGCATTCTGCCTTTATTTTTTTTTTTATGAGCGATAGAGGAAGAATAAATATGTGAAATAAGGGAATGAAAATGATTTGGTAAGAGTATAGTATGTCATAAAAAGGACGTATCTTTATCTTGCTGGTTACTGGCAAGGAGTTAAGGTCATCCAATCCTCAAAGTGATTTTGACTGTAAAGCATTCAGACTGCCATCACCTGCTTATTTGTCAGGCCACTTTTGAATGGATCTTATAGGCCTGCAGACTGTGATTAGTAATTGTATGTGAGTAGTTGTTGTTGTTGTTGTGGTTCCCCAGACTCTGTTATGCCAGGAAGCCTGCACCGCGCAAGAAGGACACCACGCTTACTGGATCTGACCATAACTGTGTGGTAGTGTGGATGTTGTGTTGTTGTCTAAGGGCTGCCAAGTTAGGGCAATCTACTAAGAGATGTGTAATTGTGTGGGACTAACTTGGCAGAGTGGACATATGTCTGTTTGGGTGTTGTCTATGCGGTGTTTGTAGGTGTTTAGTGATTGGTGATGACCACAGCGAGAAGTCGAGTCAGGTGTACTCTCTCCAATCTTGAGAGCTGTGTTTCTGTACTGCTTATGTTGGGTGGGGTGCCTAGTATTTTGTTGTTGGGAAGGTTATTAAGTGCTTGTCTGGTGAGGTGAGTATGGATGTGCTTTTTGTTTTGTGTGCTGTTTGTGGGTGGTGGTATAGAATTCAAGATATCTGTATAGTGTCTGTGTGGTGTATTCACTATTTGCCTGTGTGTTGGAGGGTGGTCGTGAAGGTAATAGCATGGGCTGTTTGTGTTGTTTATGACCGATGCCAAGAATTGTGTGCCTCTCATGTCTTAAGTGTTGCCTGATGGTGAGAATCTTGGTTTTGGCGTGTAAGTGTTCTATTGGTGTGGATTGTGTACTGCCAAGGATGATTCTCAGAGCTGTGTTTTGTATTATTTGTAGTTTGTTTAGTTGTGTGTTGGATATGGCAGAGTGCCAGGCTGGGCTGGCGTAGTTTATTATTATGGAGCGGATGTATTGTTTGTATACTGTGATGAGCGTTTCTTTTGTTGTCCAAATGTTGTGCCTGTTAGTGATCTTAGTGCATTTAGTCTAGGTCTGCATTTCTTGATGATGTTACTGACATGTGGAGCAAATGACACTGAAGTGTTGTATGTGACTCCTAGGATTTTTGTTTCGTGTGTGTGTGGAATTGTGGTGTTGTTCAGCGTTGCTGTGGGTCTGTACTGATGTTCTTTGTTGTGACTAGTGAGTAGTGTACTTGTGGATTTTGTTGGTGCTACCTGTAATCTGTTTTGTGTGAGCCAGTTTTCAAGTTGTGTTATGTAAGTCTGTACTTGTGTGGAGCATACGTTTTTGTCTGCATGTATTGATATGATTGTTAGATCGTCTGCATATGAGGAGATGTATATGTTGTTAGGTGGTGTTGGTATGTCATGCATGAATAGGTTAAAAAGTGTTGGGCTTAGGACGGAGCCTTGTGGGACACCGTTCGGGAAGTTTCTGATTTTGGATGACTCGCCATTGTAGTGTACAAATGCTTGTCTGTCTGTTAAGTAATTGGCGAGCCAGCGTTTGGTGTTGTTGTGTAGTGTGGTGTTGTAAACTTTGTTGATGAGAAGTGGTCTAGAGATGGCGTCAAAGGCTTTACTTATGTCTATTGTGATTAGCAGTGTTCTTTGTGGTGGGCGTCTGGAGTTAATGCCATCTTGTATTTTTTGTGTAAGGTTGGTGAGTAGCGTTGTTGTGGAGTGGTGTGGTCTGTAGCCATGTTGAGTGGGTGACAGTGGTATGTGTGGTGTGGTTTTGCGTAAGATGAGGCGTTCTATTACTTTTGATGGTGTGCAGAGTAAAGTTATAGGTCTGTATGAAGCTGCTTGTGTAGGTGTTTTGTTTGGTTTTAGAAGTGCTATTATTTTCCCCAGTTTCCAAACGTGTGGTATAATGCAGTGTGCGTATGAATAATTGGCTATGTTTGTCAGTGTTTGTGTGCCATGGGGACCTAGATGTTTTAAATGAATGTTTGAAATGTTATCGATGCCCATGGCTGCAGAGTAGTATTTAGGATTTGCTCACCAGAAACAGTTGCCTTCAAAAATTGCATAAATGTAAGAACTTAGAACATTCATTATGTAGTTTTTTAAGTAGATACATACAGTATTTTAATTGTTGATTCCTTTTTCTGAAAGGTGCAAGCAGTTCGCAAATCGCGAAGTCATGTAGGGCTAGAATCTTTTGGAGCAACGCATGACAAACCAGTCTTGAAGATAATTGTCAGGATGGAGAATCACACTGACGAAGTACCGAGTATAGCCCCATTTTGAATTCTCTCTGCAAGCGTCTTTGGCAACAGGATCGGGAATTACTCTCCATTAAGCCACAGACTTTAAAAAAGGTTTTTTGTAAGTATAAGTAAGTGCAGCAGGATGTGTGTCACAGAATGGTGTAAAGTACGTGTCATTTGATCAAATTTACAAGCACTGGGAGAACCTTCTCTTTTCTTTTGAATTAGATTTTCATTGTACTGTAAAAGCACTGTAGTTGTTTCATATTAACTTTGCTCCCGTAGGTGGGGTAGTACTGTCAGTCCACTTCATGGGGTGCACTGCAGACACCACTAAAGGTTCTTTGCAGCATCTCTTCAGGCCCTAGCTGCAGCCCCTTTCATTCCTTTTACTGTACCTCATTTCATATCTGTCTTCCACCTCGCTATCCATCCTCTAACAATTATTTCATAGTGCAACTGCTTTGAGGTTTTCCTCCCTTTACACCTTTGTAACTTTTTATACTCTCAAATTTCCTTTCAGTGCTGAATGACTTCATAGGTACCAGTGCTTGGAGTTTGGCTTAAACTCTGTATTCCATTCCATATTGACTTGAATAATTACACAGTATAATGTATCAGTTGGCTTCTGTGGTAAAGAATTATCTACTGTAGATTTGTATTTTATGGATAACAGTTGCAAAGACCTATAGAAACAGCTAAAAAAAAAGATCATAGAATAAGGACCACTGATTTAGAAACCAAGCTTCCAAAGAATATGGTATTCATTTGAAAGAAGTAACAGAAGGTAATGGGAAATACAGTAAGAAGGGATAAGTTATTAGAAAAAATAGATAAATTAACAAATAAATGAATAAATAAAGATGAAGGTAAATGATTAAAATGCAAGAATAGTATCAGGGTAGCAATGCATTTGCATCTTTCGCTTGCACTTCTGAAGTTCCAATTGGACAACTTCCTCGTGGAGGCTACAGTACAGCAGTGGCACTAGGAACCATATTTGATTAAACCTTTCGATAGATGTGACGTCAAAAGGGCTGTCTGCACATAATGCTGTGTTGTAACAGTAGTGTCACGTGTTTTAAGTTGCCTTCCATAAAGTGTCTGTATTTTTAACAATCTAGTTACCCACTGCTAGCTAGATTTTGTACTACGCTGCGTCATGTCAGGTTTGTAGGTGAATATATCCTGAGTCACTCAATAGGATAAGGTTTTTAAACTATAAATTATCATTTCATATTCAGGTACAAACTTTCTATATAATATTTTTTCCTTGCAGGCTCATGGCTAAAGTATTTTATGAAGAAATACCAGACAACCAAGAAACCCTAACTGTGTACAAAGAAGTCAGAAGAAGAAGAAGAAGAAGAAGATATTCTACACAAGGAATTCTTCAGCAAATTAACTGGGACAAGACAGTTGCCAAGATTACTGTTGGCTGAAAAAGGAACAAAAATACAAAGATTATATGACATCTCAATATGTATTGAGATACATAGGTTCTTATGGCTAACTTCTTAGTGTATTATTAGCTATCAAGTACTTAAGCATGATTCAGGATACATAGTTTTGTTTGTGCTAGAATCTAGTACCATAGTTTTTGCTTCAATGTCCTAGCAATGCTCTTAGCTCCTGAGCAGCTTTGTACATTTCAGAATTCACAATTCTTACCCATAATTGCTCATTAGTTCAGGATATAGTTCAGGCTGCATGATTTATAAGATAAATTTCATATCCATGTAATATCAGTACAGGCAATCCCGGGTTTATGATGGGGGTTCCATTCCAATGCCTCGTCTTAATCCAAAAATCGTCGTAACCCAAAATATTGTAAAAAATTGTAAGAAAACCTCACTTTTAATCCTTTGGGTGTAGTGGAAATGACGTAACCTGCATTTTTATTTATTTTTTTTTTTTTTATCAAAAAAAACGTCCAAATTTTGACCGTTCTGCTGTTTTGGACCCATATTTCTTGTCAGATCAGCATCGTATCCCCAGAACATGAGTTGTAACCCAGGAAATAATTTATGATAAAAATATTTGAAGAACGTCGTAATCCAAGCCCGTCATAACCCAGGGACTGCCTGTGTAGGATCATTTTCATTTCACTAACCTAGTTTTGATTTGCAGTACCCAATAGGTCATTGTTCAGTGTATACTTAACCTGGGTACGAAGGTCACGTAAGATTGGTAATAGGTCATTTTAATTATTTTAGGTCCTTGTCTTGGAATTCAGGTACGGTCAGTAGCAAATAGTTTATTAGTTAGATAGAATAGTTTTGTATATTTTTTGGACTATTGACAGAGTAGTCAGTGTAGTTAAGAATAGTTTTTGGCACAAAACTTTTGAAGTATTACCTTGGCAGAATAGGTAATATTTTTGGCTAAAGTACAAAAGATTCCCGATAGCTTTTCCCTCAGTAAAGTCTATTATTATTATTATTATTATTATTATTATTATTATTATTATTATTCAGAAGATAAGCCCTTATTCATGGAACAAGCCTACAGAGGCCATTGACTTGAAATTCAATCTTCCAAAGAATGTGGAGCTCATTTGAAAGAAGTTACAGAAGGTAATAGGTTTTAGAACAGAAAAAAGGTAAATTAATAGATTAACAGATAAATAGATGATAATATAAATTATTTGTAGGCAGGTGAAACTAGCTTCCATCTTAGTAGGGACATAGAAAATTAAGATTCTTGTGTACAGTACACTCTTTGTAGCCATAAAACTCATCTTGTTTCAGTTGCTGATTGATATCAGAGTTCCTTTGACATTAATTTTGTAATAGAAAGGTTAATGTTATTGCAGTATAAACTTATGATTTATACTCTCACTTTGAGACTTAAATTACTGAAAGCGTTTGTTTAATATGAAAACTGTATATATTTATACAAATCGTTGCCATGAAAATAATGCATTTGGCTTGACATTAAACGTAAATCGATTAAAAAATAACAAATTTATATACACTGGAGAGTATCTTACCAAGAGCAATATTATCATGGCATCCCTGCATATTTCAAGACACTGTTGGCATGTGAAGGTTCCAAATTGAAGTCTTGCTTTGTAGGTAAATGATTTATTAAGTAAACTAAAAAAATTTCAAAAGGCTGCTTGGGTCTTCACTGTAGATGAGACTTTAGATAAACGAATATGTAAGTAAACTTAAATTGGAATTGTTTTGAAAGGAAGTTAAGTAGTGTTAACTGATGTTATGTTAGGTACATAAATAAACTAAAACATGCCCTTTTAAAAGGGAATTTGGCAAGGACATCTTTGAAATAAGCATTCTCGATTATGCGAAGGGTATATTCATCGTGATGTTACATTGACAAGTACTCTTTCTTTTTTTCTCTAAGGCACTTGTATATTTTCCAGACGTTTGATACAAAGTGTAAGTTACTTTCTTAGGGGACATTTAGCGATTAGGGGAGTTTCCCATTTAGATCAAGTACCATTTTATTATGTTTTAGCGAGACCAACAAATCACACGTTTCAGTCGACCCCCTCCTTGCGGAAAATTGGCCTTCTCATAGAGAAATATTCACTAATTACTGTATTTTCATATCATTTTTGTGACTAAATGCATTTTTTATGATAAAAATATTAAAATAGTCAGTTAAAGTGTTCCTGGAGCGGGGTCTCAGGTGTTTGAGCTCTTACAATAGGGCAGTCATAAGTGATTTTAGACGGGTTTCACATATTTGCAGGGAGTTCTGGTACCTATCCCTTGTGAATCTGGGGCTTCGACTGTATCTTTCCTTGCAAGGTCCTCACAAAGTTGATTTTCTATGAATAGTGTCAATTAGAGTAAGGTTAGGTTAAAGCAGTTGAACAGCAAAGTTGGAGAAACTAGGTAGGAAGCTGTCTGATAATCAGGGATTTTTGTTATGCTTAGTCTTGGCCCAAGAACAGTTGCTAGAAATTTCATCTAAACAACAGAGGTCTGTAGTATCTTCGAACCCAAATCAGTTCTGAAATAGTCAGTACAGTAGTTACATTTTAAGAAGGTATGTCTTAGATACTTGTGGCTTTGTTAACGTAAGTTGTTTGAGAAATTCAGTTATTTCTGAGTTATAGGTTTTTTTCAATTTTAGATTTTCAAGTGCAGCAGTGTCTTGACGTATGGAGATTTTTAGGTTAAGATATAATTATTTTTTCAGTGTTAAATTATTGCATTGAGTTCCCATTGAACTTAAATTTATCAGATCAAGGTTCAGTTAACTGTTATAGTTGAAGATTAACTGTTATTGTTAAAAATTTAACTTCACAATTTCAACAACTGGAAAATTATTGTAAATACTAAACTGTACAAGAGCTTCTGTATTTCATCTTTGCTCAGTTCTCATCAAATCTTGCCCTTCGTGTAGCTGTGGAAAGCAATTAGTGCCTCTGTTAGTTCCTAGCAAAACAGAACAAGCTTTAAAACCCACTGAAAAAACTACAGTGGCATGAAAATCATTCAGAAGAAAATTATAACAATATCCAGTCTCCTCAGTTATGGTATAT
The DNA here is from genome assembly GCF_040412425.1 of Macrobrachium rosenbergii. Classification (NCBI taxonomy): domain Eukaryota; kingdom Metazoa; phylum Arthropoda; class Malacostraca; order Decapoda; family Palaemonidae; genus Macrobrachium; species Macrobrachium rosenbergii. Next base: position 117,406 of record NC_089769.1, on the reverse strand, counting down.
CATGTAGGTATTGTAGTCAAGGTTTGATAAGCTAAATTTGGAGACTCATAGCTATGCAGACTTTCCTCACTGGCCACCGTTTGCAGGAATCTGGGGTAGCAATAATTCCTTGCAGTGTCATTAATTACAGAAACTGGATATAGGAATGAGATATTGTTGGAAATTAATGGAAATAACTACGGTATTGTTCTTTCTTCTTCCTCTTGACCTTCCAGTCTGACTAGACTTCTATTTCTGTCAACTTGAAATCATATAATATACATTCAAGGGAATTTTGTCAGTATCCTGTTAAAGCTGTTACATAGAAACACTGTAGATTTACAGCACAGCTTAGAAGCTGCAGTATTGGACACTTTTTCCCTGTAGAAGCAGTTCTGATTACCTGAACACTTGGTAGCAGAAACCCTGTGAGGTTTATGCTGTAATAACACCTTTACGATTTGTTGACAGATTCCTGCACACCCTGTTTTCGTGAGGTTTCATCTCTCTCTCTCTCTCTCTCTCTCTCTCTCTCTCTCTCTCTCTCTCTCTCTCTCTCTCTCTCTCTCTCTCTCTCTCTCTCTCTCTCTCTCTCACACACACACACACACACACATTTTGTGCCTTGTTAAAGTTTTTCCTTGGATTTTTAAATTATCATTCCACACTTGAATTCCCCCTTATTCACACTACATATCTCCAAGGTGCTTTTTCCATTACTTCTATACAGGTACTAAATACTTCACTCTTAAAATTCACACACTCAAAAACTCCTCCTCTGAACATATTAAAATCTCACTCTGAACACACACTTAAAATTTGTGTGTTCAGTTTTTCCATAGTCACAGATATTACGGCCTTAGATTAGGGTATGAAACAGATAAATCTTTAGGTGTAATAGTTGCTTTAGTATTTAAATTTAAGTGAATTTTGTTCTTTTGTCGTATATTTTCAACAGTTCATGTTTTTTAATGTGATTAATTTAGGAGGTTCATTTGACCGTAATATTTGAGAAGGGGAGCCTTTCTTTAGCACTGTGTACAAAGTGAGAACTAGAGCAGTGTCTGCAGTGATTAAAAATTAATTTGTAAACCTGAACGATTTAAAGAAAATGATGGAATTTTGCTCTTTATTCAGGACGTAAGCTGAAGTACAGAAGTCTTCTTATATATATATATGTACACTGTATGAATGCAAAACTGGAAAAATGTAGAAAAAGGCTCAAAAAATAAAGGACTCCTTGGGGTCAGCATTGCAGTGCCCCGAAGGAGAGAGAGAGAGAGAGAGAGGGCGCGCCCTCAGCTGGAGGTAATGAAACCAGTCGGTTGCCAACTTTGAAGCTGACCCAAAGGGCTTGAGTTTTCTAAGCTGACAACAGCTGATTGCCGAGGTGGGAAAGAGTCTCGTATATACTTCCCTCGTGCTCTCCAGTTTTCCAGTGCTTTTCCAGTCCATTTCAGATGTCAAAGAATGATGTTA
>NC_089769.1:97994-115448 GCF_040412425.1 Macrobrachium rosenbergii | reverse complement strand
TGAAAATAACGATAGACAGAACTCTGGGAAAGCAATTTCCTGCTCAATCCAAAAGAAAAAAAACGAAAAAAGTTGAAAGAGATATTAAATATTAGGAGTTGGTCGCATCATTCGCCAGTTTGTAAACTACTGTAAGGACTATTAACCAGCGCCGTTTTGTCATTAAATCTCCGGTTACCTGTTGCCTTGGCCGACCAATGGGAGCTCAGGAGAAGCCTCGGATGATTCATGGGACCTAAGAACACGCCCTTGGGCAACCAATGGAAGCTCAGGACAAGCCTTGGGCGACCAATGGGAGATAACAACCGGCTTTGGGCGACCAATGGGAGCTAAGGACGTTACTCGAAACTGGATTTAACCAGATATAATTCCTGAAAATAGAGCCCTTAACGCCATCTATTGACATCCTGGGAATTACTACTTTCAAACAAGAAACTATTGTGCTTCAATAGTAGAGTTAAATAAAATTTTCAGTCACAGAAATAGAACAGCTATAATATAAAACAATTTAGATTCTTTAGACATTAATGGATGAGTAAGACTTATTAAAGATAAAATTAAAAAGTCCACGAAGAAATTCTCGACTTCGGTTCTGGCATTGCATAAAAGGGCGGGTTTGAAGACGGAGGAGAAACTAGAATTACCAACACACTTACAATTCTTCACTTATCTTTTTGGATAAATGTACGATTTATACAAAGTTACAGGTTATGAAAACGTATTTTGTCTGTACTCTCTTAATTTTACTTTTGAAAACAATAAAATTCAACATTATTAACCCGATAACATCCTTTGAAAATTCGCAAGGGTTTGTACTGCCGACTGCAAGGGCTTCCGACCATCGGAGTGACCAACAACAATTTGAAATAGCATTTTTTATTTTAGGGAAATGTGAGAATTAGTATACCCGTACGAATAGCAAATATATATTTCTAAGTATTACAATAATATCGTCCAGTAAATCTACGTATTTTAGCTCTGACCACCGTCTTTCATATCATTTCAAAGACCGTAACGATGGCAATTCTGAAGAATGAATTCCCGCCAGATTTAAAAATTACGTATTTTTTACATTTTTCGTGATTTCCGGAATCCAAAGAAATATTATGATCACAAAATCATTTCAGTGAATGTACTATTATGTGACTTTTGTCGTTTCTTAATAGTTTCTCTAAATCTGTGAGTTTTTGACTGGAATAAAAAAAAAAAAAATTCCAATGTCTGCATTCACCTGACACTGTACAGTCAGGGAAGCCAACTTTGAACTATCCGAAACTGTAGGGACACCATTCAATACGCCGCATCATGTGTTATTTATCGAACCCTACATACTACATGAAACAGAATTATTATTCCTCATTTGATTCAGCTTAAGAATATTTAATTATCATACTATAATTACATTTTAATGCTATTGTTTATGTTGGTAATCCTGCATCTTCTACGGCCGAAAGGCGATTCTCTGCGTTACCAGATTGATTAATAGATATATGATTACTAAAACTGACATTACGGTTCCTGTGTTACCAAAAGGAGCGTCGAGAATTATTTCAAAGCATTTTATTTCCTTCGTTTCTTCTTATTTAATATTCAGTTTAAGAGGGATGGTTTCAATTGATTACATTTATGCTTTATGGCACCTGAGAGAAAAGTTGATAGATACCTCATTCAAACATGAAACTATATTGATTTTCCTAGCCATGCAAAGTAAAATTTTCAGGTACTTGATTTAACAAACATAATGAAGTACTGATATGTTTGTTCAGATGTTAATGACTAAATAAGACGTATTGAACCAAGACTAAAAAGTTCACAAGGAAATTCAAGATTTCAGTTCTGGCTTTACATAAAATGCCGGTGACTGTGGGAGACGGGAAGCAGGCATACCAACATAATTGCATTAGGCAACATACATTTATTTATGAAAATACTACTCTCACGAAGATACATCATACATAGAGACATACTGATTCGTTTTTAACCTATTTTACTCTTGACAACAATGCGAGGCAGCATTGTTCACGCCAGTTAACCCATTTTTAAAGTTTGTAAAGGGTACTACCAACTGCAAGGGGCCTCAGAGCATCGGAGTGACTAATGACTATTTGGCGTAATGCTTTTTATTTTGGGGAAATATGAGATTTTATTTATCCTCACGAATAGAGAGATATTACCTCTGTATACAAGAATAACATTGCCTAATATATTTAGATATTTTGGCGCTGTTCCACGATTTTCCTATTATTTGAAACATTGTAATGTCGGTTATCCTGACTGACAAACACCCGCCGAATTCAAACATGGAGTATTTTTTGAAAATTTTTCGTGATTTAGTGGAACTCGAAAGATATTATGAAGTCAAAATCATTTTAATTATTGTATCATTGTACGAATGTTTGTTTTATTGTAGCACTATCTCCAACTTTATGAAGCTTTGACTAAAATGAAAGATGTTCCTCTTCAGTGTTTACGTAAACATCGAGGAGGGAACACAATTCAGGTGTTCGAAAAGGTATGTTTAAGATTTTTTTCTTTTACCATAAAATTTTGGATTTTTAATGACCACGTTAGGCGTTTTTTTTATCTATAGCTTCCAATAATATACCTCGTTGCATAATGACTGGCTGGTCAGTAAAGTTGCTTCACTCAGAGAATTTCATCCTGTTCAAAGTTTTATAAAATTGGAGATGTTTCTAAGATAAGATAAAACTTCCTCTAATAAATAATTTTGCCTCCCCCATAAAATTAATGTTATGGACGCAAAATTATTTATATATTAGACGAAGTTTTCCTAAAATCACGAGAATTGTAAGAATTAATAATAATAATAATAATAATAATAATAATAATAATAATAATAATAATAATAATAACAATAATAATAGTAATAATAATAATAGATTTTATCTAGAGAATATATTGCAGAAACACTGAAATGCAAATTTTATTAAGCACAGAAAAAATCAGTTACATTTTGAAGCGTATACAATCTGTATTGCAGGTTGCATATGTTCCATTATGCTCAGTAAACATTTATGTCTCAGTACAGAAAGTAGAGGAAATTTCAATATACATCCAGTCGACAGAATCAAGATAATGCGATTAAACACTAGTAATTGTTAATCATAAACCTAAGTAAAGTAAAGATGGCTTTTACAAATGAAGTTAGACAAACTGTGATAAATGACAATGTCGCTGTGTAACAGAAGCTGTATCTAGTGCAGCCTGTAATTCCAAGTCAGAGCAAAATTAGATCAAATCAAGAATGGGAGAAATTATATCACTATGCATGAGCTCTTTCCCGTAAGCTCACTGGCAAACCTGGAGCCAAGTTGTATTTGAAATCAAAAATAAAATTTAGTACATGAGGCTGATATAAAATTGTTTTAGCAAAAAACAAAAATTTTATTGTTCGTGTTAGGAAGTCTTATAGAGCACATTTTGATGGAAATAAGTTGAAAGAACAAATATTGTATGAGAAAAACCTTATGTTCATGAATCTGAAATATTACTGCCCCATAAAGTTGAATGGGAGAAAATTTTGATTATTTCATAGTGGGAAAGCAAACTTTTCAAGTTGTTTATGATGAAACGAAGTTAACACTTGCATCATACAACACATTTAATACATATTAATTATGTGGTAAATTTTATTCTTTTATTTTATTGTTTAATCAGTTTTACAGGATAGAAAAATCGCTATATAACGGGACCTTATACCAGTATAATTTTTTTTCTCATTGTAAGAGAAGAAAAAACACTGGCTGATGTACTTTACATCTCACAGTTTTTCTGAATGAAATATAGTAAATGAAGATATGTTAAAATAAGGCGTAATATAATTGAACACATTCATTTATGCATAAATAAGAATAAGGAAAATGTCTTCGTATAACAGCAGCCAATAGTTTTATAAGATTTATTCAAAGTTTTACTTTCACAAGGAAAGTATAGAAAACACCGCTACGTGAATTTGAAAGATAAAAGCAAAAATTTTGGATTTCACCAGCAAACTGAGGCTAAGTAAAAAAAAAAACTATTGAAAAGGAAAAACATTACATTTTTGACGAAAGTCTGGAAAATCTTTTCCAGGAATGGGCGAACGATGGAAAGAGAGACAGCACATTCCTGTAAAGAGAGCTATCTTCGGGATGGGAACCCACTAACAAGGTTTTCAAAATGGGCGAACGATGGAAAGAGAGACAGCACATTCCTGTAAAGAGAGCTATCTTCGGGATGGGAACCCACTAACAAGGTTTTCAAATGCTTTCTTTTTTAAAATACTTTCTTTTTTTAAAATGCTTTTTTTTATCAAATGCTTTCTTTTTCAAAATGCTTTCTTATTTTTAAATGCTTTCTTTTTTTTAAATGCCTTCTTTTTTAAAATGCTTTCTTTTTTAAGTGTTTTCTTTTCAGAACGGTTTCTCTTTTCGTTGTTTATAAAATAGGTCATTTCCTTTGACAATGCTTCATCTACTGAGAGGTCTCACTATTTTATTGTTTTTTCAGTTTCCAATTTTATTATGTATTCCAGTTTTTGGTGACGATATATATATATATATATATATATATATATATATATATATATATATATATATATATATATATATATATATATATTATATATATATATATATATTTTTATAAATATTTACGCTGTTCGCCCTCGAACATTTAGGGATAGAAATATCAGCCTGACTGGGACCGGGAAAAGACGTTGTCTATATAGGAGCATCTTCAGTTCAAACCTTAACGTCCGTTGGAGAACGGGATAGGTAAGTTAGGCCTTCCACCCTATAGGAAAATTTCCCATATCAGCCTTAAAAATAGGTGGTCCTAAGGTCCTTTTTTCCTTTTTACCTGTCTCTCGTGGCGAATGTTTTTAACAGAGCATAGACGCCTAAGGCATGACTGTAGGCCTGTTTTGACCCAGCGCCGGTCAGGGAACTTCAGAGAGAGACTGGAGCATTCGGAGAGACCACATGTCCGACGGGGCCTCTTCTCCCTTTCTTTGTCTATTATTATATTAGTGAAGTGAAGAAGCAATTGCGAAGACTCCGTTCGGCGGTGTTGGTGCGCACAACGTTCGTCCTAAGGTAAAGTCGCTTTTTGTTCAAAACTTCGCCCATTCTTTTATCTTTTTCTGTATTTCGCATTTCTTTGTTTTCTTCCTTCAGCCACCCCTTAGGGTATATGTGTTTACGAAGTCTAGATTAAGCCTAATTATTTTATTGTTAGCTTCAACCCCGTTATTCCAGTAAAATACCTAGGATTTAGGGTAAGCAAAATCAGGTTAAATCTCGATGCTTTGTATGCCTCGCGTCCGAATGTTTGGAAGAACCGTTGCGTTTAAAATCAAATTCATCTCAAATATTTTTGTTAAGGTTAATTACCCTTAACTGGCGACCTTTGGCTAATTAACGACTGTCTTTGAGGTTAACTTTTGGCTTCAAGTGGCAGGTTACGTGTAATCTTGGTTTTAAAAATTACGTAAATTGAATAATACATGATCAACCAAGACCTCACACGTAACAATATATATATATATATATATATATATATATATATATATATATATATATATATATATATATATATATATATATATATATATATATATATATATATATATATATATATATATATATATATATATATATATATATATATATATATATACATATACATATATATATATATATATATATATATATATATATATATATATATATATATATATATATATATATATATATATATATATATATATATATATATATATATATATATATATATATATATATACATATACATATACATACTGTATATATATATACACACATATATATACATACATTTATATATGTATACACAAGAGAGAGAGAGAGAGAGAGAGAGGGTTCTTATACAATAGACCAAACTATCCTACTTCTCTTTTTATTATTTTTCTTCTGATTTATCTTTTTTTGCGTGTGAGAGAATTTCTGTACCTACTCTCATTCCTCACCCTAGGGAAAACAAAAGCATTTTGCATACTCAAAAACTGGCTCACATAATCAAGCGCATGCGCGTACTTACGGACATACTTTGTGGTACTTTGCATCGGGGAATTCTTTTTTTTTCTTTGTATTCTTCTCTCTGCTTTGAAAGGATCCTTACATTCTTGATGACGCAGAACGAACTGTATTCTTGCTTCTTGACAACAACTTTGGGGAAAACATTCCATGTTGAATTTGGCAGCCGATCGAGACTACAGGTCTACCCCAAAGCCAAATCAAAAGTCCTTCAAAAGAAGGCATCGTGCTTACCCCATACAAAAATGGGATAAAAAGCACGTTAAAAGAAGAAGTTGAATTTGTTTATATATATCTATATCTATATCTATATATATATATATATATATATATATATATATATATATATATATATATATATATATATATATATATATATATATGTATATATATATATATATATATATATATATATATATATATATATATATATATATATATATATATATATATATATATATATATATATATATATATATATATATATATATATATGTAATCTCACCTTCTTAGTGACAAACATTGTAATTTCATTGTCAGAAATATCCTTTCCTCATACTTGCCATTATATAAGCCTTGATAACGATGTCTCAAAAGACTACTTTAAAAGAGAATTTGCACTGATTATATTTCGCATTCTGTTCTTGAAGTGACGTTGCATAATCTCACCTTATTAGTGTGTAAACATTGCAATTTCATTGCATGAAATTTCCATTGCTAGAGCCTTGTATTATTTTTTTTTTTTCCTGAAAATGTTTATCTCTCCACCTCCAACGTCCTGTGAATAATAATTCTGGGAAGCTTTAATGTCTCTGTTATTTTTTCGATGTTGCTTTTCTTGCAATCTGAAAGTATTTTGAATGACATTACGAGAGATTCATTTCTTTCACTCGTTGCCGTTTCTAAAAATGAGTTTTCGTGGGTGAGGTGCAAGGGGACCATTTGCTGAGAATGTTATTCTTCAAGAATATATCTTTAGTTTATCCTTATTTTTTTTTTTAGAATTTAAATGTTTTTTCCTCTAATTTTTCACCCTTTTTTTTAAGTGCATATTCTCTCTCTCTCTCTCTCTCTCTCTCTCTCTCTCTCTCTCTCTCTCTCTCTCTCTCTCTCTCTCTCTCTCTCCTTAATGTTTCTGTGTATGAAGAATAATTTTTTAGTTTATTCTCATTTTTTTCTGTATATCTTAAACATTTCGTCGCCTTTTTAATATAGATTTCTCTCTCTCTCTCTCTCTCTCTCTCTCTCTCTCTCTCTCTCTCTCTCTCTCTCTCTCTCTCTCTCTCTCAAATGACATGTTTCTATGTACGAAGAATAGTTTCTCAGTTTATTCTTATTTCTTTTACATAGAACTTAAAAATTCTTCCCCTTTCTCAACCTTAATTTTCTGTGCATATTCTCTCTCTCTCTCTCTCTCTCTCTCTCTCTCTCTCTCTCTCTCTCTCTCTCTCTCTCTCTCTCTCTCTCATGAAAAACAGTCAATGTCTTCTGGTTCCAAGTAACTGGAACAGCAAGTTTATGCAGCTGAAGAACTATAGTTTAAGATGAAATAAGTAAACCAATCAGTTTAAACAGGCTTTCAGTAACCAGTGTTGGGAATCGAACCACTGCCTTGCTAAAAGGAGCAGTGTTGAACCAACACCTGCTTATCCAGCAGACGAAATCCGAGCGAATAAGAGCCACCAAATATTCGTGAAAAGTTCTGGATCAAATTCGTGAGAGCGGGGAAGGAAGGAACCTTCATGTGAATATAATGGGGAATGTCTTTCTCTTTGCATAATCATAAACATGGGAATGGTGGGAGGTCTACGAAAGGTCTTTAAGGCATGGCGTCTCATACTTCCCCCTTTCCATTAAGTCTCTATCTCACCTCATTAGCATAATGTCACCTCGCGTGCGCGACTAGTCAAAACGGTGGAGGGCATTTGGGAGCGTTTGCATGCACGGCTTTGCCGGGAGATGCTTTCGTGCTTTCGCAACATATTTTTTCGGGAGGGCGATTTCTATGTATGCCGTGTGATATGTGGGGATCTCTGGAGCTGTTTGGAGAAGCATTAGATTTCTCTGTGTTTTGTTGCGTCATCAAATAATAAAAAGCCTTAATATTGAAATTTATATATAATACATAAATACATATATACATACATACATACACAACGGGTCTATTCCCTCGCCAAGGCGTTTTTCATTATCGCAAGACACTTTAAAATACCCAGCCAGTAATCGTGTGAGGACATCTGGCCTACTTGACGCAAGTCTCAACTGATCCTAAATTGCCTCGCAAAACTTGTTACCTGAACCATTATGCGGTTATTAGGGGGAGGCAATTTGCCCTTAACGACCTCGCCTATATGCCCAGGCAGTAAGTTGCCAGGTCATAAGCGGCAATGACTGAGAAGTTATTAGCGCACGCGAAGTGATGTGATTCAGATGTGTGTGTAGTATACGTGCGAAGTGCTTATTTGCTGGTATATGTATGTATGTATGTATGTATGTATGTATGTATGTATGTATGTATGTATGTATGTATGTATATATATGTAAATATATATAAATATACGTATACATGCATATATGTGTATATGTATACATATGTATATATGTATATATATACATATATATTTACATACCTACATATGTACATACATGCGTATATGTGTGTGTGTGTGTGTGTGTTTGATTACAGTGTATAAAAACGTGGTTTCTCTACTTGAAAATTTTCATATTTATGACCATCGTAATTGACAAGTACTGCAAAAAAAAAAAAAAAAAAAAAAACACACACACACATTTGTGCATATTTTCATTTTCCGCTTACTTTTTCCACCGGGAAATCTTTTAAAATCTCTCTCCGTCTCTTTACAAGCGAATTTGAATAAAACTGTAAACATTGTTTTTTTTTTTTTTTTTTGCGTTCTACACTAGTGTTAAATCTTTCACGTTATAAACTGTACCCACCGACAAATGTTTCCAAGCGTGCCTAACTGCTATTTTATAAAGGAGAACTGCTTACAAAGTCCAAATGAAAAATATATATCAAATAAAAGGAGTCCTTTTATTTGATGGAATTCTGTTTTAACAGAAAATTTTAACAGAAAATACTTTTTACAGTCATATATATATATATATATATATATATATATATATATATATATATATATATATATATATATATATATATATATATATATATATATATATATATATATATACAAATTTCTGACTCACTTCAGGATCAAACCCAGGTCTTTCAATTGAAAAACGAGACCTCTGACACCCAAGCCACACGAATCGTAAAAGAAGTTGGAACCTGAGTACCACTGTACCTAAGGCACATTTTTTTCGTTCTTTTTCCGCGTCACATGAAAGGTGCCGAGATCAAAGGCAAACCCTTTTAATCACACGAGGGTTTCACTTTAACCAGAACCAATCCTCCAGACTCTTTTCTGTTTTCATTTTATTCTGTTTTTTTTTTTTTTTTTTGAGAATCTCGATGCAACTGTTATATTAAATCCAACATATTTCTTTGTTCTTTTTGCAGTTCGAATTTAGGTGACCAAAACTGCAGAAGTTGGAACACTTATTAATCATAGTGATACGAATATCTGTATTGAATTTTTGTTTTTATGGAAATATAAACGTTCTCTCTCTCTCTCTCTCTCTCTCTCTCTCTCTCTCTCTCTCTCTCTCTCTCTCTCTCTCTCTCTCTATATATATATATATATATATATATATATATATATATATATATATATATATATATTATATATATACTGTAAATATATGTGTGTGTGTATATATATACATATATTTATATATATGTATATATATTTATATATATACATATATATATATGTATATATATATACTGTATATATATTGTATATATGTGTGTATATATATATTAATATGTATCTGACAGACAGCAATCTTCAGTCTTCAATAAGAAATCTTTTAATCTCTTTGGAAACGATGAATGGCAGCGGAAGAGGGTCACTTGTGCCAAAAAGACGAGAGGCTGTCGGAAGACACTGAAAGGATTTCACACCAATCTTTCCGGCAGGAAAATGGGAGATTCAGAGAAGTGTGTTGCTTTTTTATTATGTGAATACTATCACTCTATATTTTACGTTTTACCGCATAACTTATGGTACTGTGAAATATATTACTTCGTCTAGGGTAAAATATTTTTTTGAGATATAATTACCCGTTGATTTTATGCTTTTGTGACATACATGCGTGTTACACTTAAAGAAATTATGCATATTTCACCATTAATATTGAATGTACGTATATTACAAATATACTGGAATTACATCAAATTACATTTGAGATGAAATCGTTATTTATAAACTTAGAAAGCTTATTGAAAATGACTAATTAACTCCCCGTAATATATGAGTCAATGAGAGATATTACTAATGCTCAAGGGAAACTCTAATTAAACTGAGACTCAATACATCTGGAACCATCAAAGAAAATGGGCACATCTTATAAAACCGTCTCACGTTCTCGATGTTCTTCCTGTTCTCGGTGAGAATTTGCCATTACGGCGTATCTCCAGTCGGTGTTTTCTAATTCCTTCTTCTTCTTCTTCTTCTTCTTCTTCTTCTTCTTCTTCTTCTTCTTCTTCTTCTTCTTCTTCTTCTTCTTTTTCGACCTCATTAGTCCCACTGTTATAGCAGGGTCGGCCGCTCGAGTCAGCTTTCTCCATCTATCCCTATTCCTTGCATCTTCTTCTTCCCCCAGTGCCACTTTACCCATATTCCACCTCACCACATCCATCCATCTGATCCGCTGACGCCCCGCACTTCTCCTCCTCCTGCTCCTCCTCCTCCTCCTCCTCCTCCTCCTCCTCCTCCTCCTCCTCCTCCTCCTCCTCCTCCTCCTCCTCCTCCTCCTCCTCCCCCTCCCCATCACTGGCATGTTCTTGGCTCTCTTGATTGGTTCCACCTCCTCTCTTCTTATTACATGGCCATAGGATCTCAGACGACCTTCCATAGCCTCCTCCTTTACATTACATATACCACACACTCTTATATCTTGACTCTCCCTCCTTTCCAGTACTGATATTCCAGCAATCCATCTCACCGTCCTCACCTCGGCTCTTTCCAGCAGCCAGTGCTTTCAAATTCCACAAGATGGAAGTTCCTTTTGCTTTCTGCTCCTTGAATATTTGTTAACACGCACCTGGAAGTTTTTTCATATCCTTGCGAAAGCATCGCAAGTCGTGACTCCAGCATTTCGTGAAATCTGTTCTCTCAGCAACAAAGTGGAAATTCTGAACTTCAGACTGATGTCGTGGACTGACAGAAGTTCCATGAATCTGACTCTTTTTTTTATCTCACTGGAGAATTCATTCATTAAAGTGACTTGGCATTACGTATGAAATTAATAAGTTTTTATCTATTAATTTATTGATTTTTTAATTTGCTCATTCATTTTTCTTTTCTAATGACTAATCTCTTCTTTCTGCATGTCCTATTGCCTTCTGTTTCAAAAGAACACCAAAATGTTCTTTGGAAGATTGAATTTCAATTGACTGCCCCTGTGGTGGGCTTGTTCCATATGAATAAGGTTCTTCATCCGAATAATAATAATAATAATAATAATAATAATAATAATAATAATAATAATAATAATAATAATAATAATAATAATAATATCAAAAGACCTGATGGATTATCCAAATACATGCACCATGTTCAAGTTAGCTATTGGTTATAAATAACAAATGACAGTTGGTGATATTAATAAAGCTTCCTTTTGACATCTGATCGGTGAAATCAAGCGGCACTGGGTCTGTCCAGCGCTTGGGTAGGTGACCCCAAAAACATGTCACGTCTCCGTAGGTACATAAACCCCTTAAATATCCGTGGGGTTGGACATACGAATAATAATAACCTCATCTGAAAATCCTTGGTGGAAAGTAGATCTAGATAAAGAAATGGCGAAGTTTGGCTAAAACATGCTGTTACGTAGAGCGAGTGAATATCAACTTCAAAATAAGATCTAGCGTATTGGTTCCCAACATTTTTTTTTTTTTTTTGGACATACTCCACCTAATAATTTTTTTTTTTTGTATCAAGATGCCCCCTGTGGTGATATATAATTATTATTACTCAAAAAGTTAACTCCTTTTCACGTTGAGGAAGTTTAAACATTTTCGAATTGCCCCCTTAAAAATCAAAATACCCCCGGGGGCGTGTGCTCCACGTTGGGAACCACTGATCTAGAGATAAGACAGAGTATTACTTCATCCCCGGGGGATATTACGCCTTGGAGGATATTACGCCAGTCTCTAAGAAACAGGCGTCTTTCAATATTAAATCCTGCTCTCAAAGACCTCTAATGAGAGGTATCCTGAGAAATCCAGTCTCCCTAAACAAGTCTGAAATAATTCAGTTTTATTCGTCTAAAAGTCTCTTTCAGCCTCCAATTTATGTTCTGCAAATATATTCGTTTGTTCTAAATTTACTTTGCACGTTATACGTTAGAGGCAGCTGTCCATGACTGTGTAATGTTATTTGGTCATATTTTGTCCTAATTTCCAGTCACATTGAGATTTTTTATAATCGAAAACATTTTCAACATAAAAATTCAACTGAAGAACCCTCGTCCCCCTCAACATGTAGTTATCGAGCACAGTTGAGGAATTTTCCAAATAAATTCATCTGAAGCCAACTCCGAGCAGCTCAAAATCGTTGCCACCTTTCTGCTTCTTCCTTCGAAGAGCAAGACGGTTAGACACGCAACTGGAAATTCCCTTCCCCCTGCCAATGTTCATGAATGCAGCAAAGAACAGCTGCTGTCTGTCTGTCTTTCAGCTGCTGTGTCCCCCGTGCAGCCGTTGTTTCTGTCTCGTTGCTACAACAGCAACACGGAGCAACGGCAGATATTGATCTGTCTGTTGGAGAATGAAATGAATTTCAGGGATCAAAATCCTTTTGGGTTTCACTGTAAGTTGCAATGACTTCTTTTAAGAGGACTTGTGGGTGCTGTAAAGGTGTTTATTTTAGAGAAACGAACGTCAGGGCTCGTTCTGAAATAATAATAATAATAATAATAATAATAATAATAATAATAATAATAATAATAATAATAATAATAATAATAATAATAATAATAATAATAAAGTGAATAAATTTTAATAAATATATAATAACTTTCAGAATTATTTGTTAGATTCGGTGAAAACTATCAACATCTTTTTAGCACTCTGCGTAAACACTGATCAATTCTTCGGTCGATTTCTTTGGATTCCGTTCTGTAATCTTTGACATCCAAGGTATTCTATTGTATATAAAATTTATTAGATGATTAGCAGTTAACAAAGAGGGGTATGTGTATGTGAGTCAGGAATTTATATGTATATATAGATGGAGAGATATATACGTATATATATATACATGTTTTTTTAGCAGTTTTTCTCTTTCACAATTTTCTTTTTTTTTTTTTTTTGGTCGCCTGTGTGGCATTAATTTTTTTGACACTGACTTTTTATATTTTCTCATTTACACTTTTAGTCTTTATATGTGTGTGTGTGTGTTTGCGTGGTCATCTTAGGTAACGAGTCCCCTTTTACCGACGTGGCTGAACAAACTGTTTCCTCACCTTACCTCTGATGTCAACGGTTTTAATAAGGCTAATTTCAAAAACATTTTGCAATCAATACAAGGAATTTAAACTTCAAAATATAATATCATAACAGAGATTTTAAAGTTCAAATGTGATATCAATACGACCATTTCAAAGTCCTGAGCGGGGCGCCGAAGCACCCAGTGTCGACGATTGTAGTCATTGGTCATTTAAAGGGGCAGCTCCCCAGTTGAACTTCGCTTCGCCAGGGTTTCTTCGGCGCCTTTGTTGACTCTCGTGAGTTCTCTTAGTCAGGTTGTGTTCTCATTTTGTGCGACTGTTCTGTGCTGTTCTCCTTTCTTGGCCGTTTGTTCACTTGGTAAGTCTTTTTAACATCGCATAACTTTTTTTCTTTTTAGACTTTTGCGTCTATTGTTGTAATTAACTAATATTCATAACATCGTATGTATTTTTTTTTGTATCTATTAGTTTAATTAGTTAATGCTCGTGTTGATTTTATGCTGTTGCCATTTTTAGCTTTTGAGAATGAGACGCATATATATATATACATACATATACATACATACATACATATATACATATATATATATATATATATATATATATATATATATATATATATATATATATATATATATATATATATGTATGTATATATATATAATCTATCTATCTGTATATATAAACATGTATATATAAATATATATTTATATATGTGTGTGTGTGTGTGCGTGTGTGTATATATATTAGTATATATACAAATAGATAGATTTTGAAGGGTGTATGACAAGGGAAAAGACTGAATTTCCTTTCGTAATGGCATATACAGTAAGCTCTGACCTTACATCGTAAACGTATTTTCTCGAATAAGATGGATGAGTGTATCATCACACAAGTAAAAATTTTAAAAATTATCATTTAAAAATACGCATTTTAAGGGGAGCTTCGTTACAAGATATGTTTGTCATTTACAAAAATACATTAAACGTTCCATTCCTTAATTATAAATATCCAGCCCCATCTATTAGTACACACAAGTTAATATTTTTCTGATTACTTCGGTAGACTTTATATATACTTTATTTTTTCTCTCTCCATCGAACTTAAAAGTTCCATTAACAAGAACAATTAAGTGAATCCAATCAGAAATAGATATCTTAAAATTACTTATAATGTTACGTGCTAATGAATTTCCCTTTTTCCTTAATTTCACCCAATTTTCTCTGTAATTTCACGAAATTGAAAGCCTAGATAATTAAGAGCAACTTCAAAAGAAGGTTTCCTTAATTACATAGAATTACAAATATTTTCAATGTAATTTCCTGACACTTGACTTGTCTCTCTTCAGCAAAAATGTTTACCTAGGCTACATAATAATTCCGACGACAGTAAAATTAACATCAAAACAAGGTTTCTTTTATTGCATAAGATCACACGTATTTCCTACGTAATTTCATAAACCTGAAATGCATATTTTTTCAACAACAATCTTTATCTAGGCTACGTAAATTTAACATCAAAATAAAGCCTGGCTCTAAGACTGAGTATCACTGCATTCTTGGAAAACATGGCATCATTGTCAGGCAGACAGAGGCCTGTGATCTACCAGAGCGTGTTCTCAGCAAAGTCTGGAAAGAGAATTCCAGCCGAGATTCCAGCTCACGTAGTTCCAGTCTTAAATTTCTCTTGGTTTGCTCTTCCCCGCGAAGTCTTTGACCTGGAAATGATTTTGGGTTGAGGGAATTTCTGTCAAATGGAGCTTATTGAATTTTGCAGTTCACGAGAGAAAAGGTTTCAAAATTGGCTTATGTTATTTTCTTATAATATTTCGTTATGTTAATTTCGTATAATATTTCATTACGTTAATTTCTAATAATGTTTCATTACGTTCATTGTTAATAACATTTTGTTATGTTAATTTAGAATAATATTTCCTTATGTTAATTTCTAAAAATTTCATTATGCTAATTCCTCATAATATTTCATTATGTTAATTTCTAATAAAACTTCATTTTGTTAATTTCTAATAAAATTTCATTATGTTAATTTCTAATAATATTTCATCATGTTAATCTTTAATATTTCACGATTTCCAGTTAATATTTCTAATGATTATTAACTATCACACACTTATATCATCAGAGCTCAAATCGTTCATCACCCTCCCCATCACCAACTCCCCTGCCCCGCCCCCACCCATAAATTCTACCATTTACAGTCTTTGTTTCCCGAAGGGAAAAGTAGAAGCTGAGACCAATATTCATTTTAAAGACTATTCAAAGTATCAGTGTTTTGCCTGTTTCGTAATTTTCATGTGATCTGAAATTCGTATCTTGATATATAAAGTCCACTGTCTATCTTTATATTCATTTTGCTTTAGTGCATAGCCCAGATTCTATATGATTAATAAATTTTGCGTGTAACTGTAAAGAAACTTTGAAGCAAATTCAAAGCAATATAAGATTATAACATACTTTGTTGCACAGCTCAGATGCTATTATATGATTAACAAATTCTAAGTTTAATTGTAAAAAAAACTATAAATTTTATACATTAGAAGCACAAAGTAATTTTATAATCACTTAGTACTTCAAAGGTATAAAATGCCTTTCGTTGCTTTGAGTTTTTTTTTTATTTAAAGCGCTGTTTTTAATTTAAATTATTTTCTATAATTAAACGTAGAGTTCATTAATCGTATAGTACCTTAACTGTGCACTGAAGTGAAAAAGGTATATGAATTTCATAATTAATATAATAATAATTCTATCCTTTTGACAAGAGAAGACCCAAGAGTTATAAGCAATTTCACTTCGAAAAAGACAGACACATCGATTGAAAAAAGCAGCAAGCAGACCTTTTGTCGAATACGAACTTAGCCGCGAAATACTTAACATAGAAAGACCGTTATATATCCTGACGGAGAAGGATACAGGAAAAGGACCAATAACGTTACGTGAAGGCGAACTCCAAAGTCGCTATAAAAGACAGAGCGATTTAGTTCCTTAAGGCAACGGTCGACGTTATGACGGGACGAACCGATAGATAGATATAACCATTTTGAGTCTCTGGGGAATATGATGACGTCATTTCCGCTTGAATAAAGATAGGAGGCCCATGAAAGGTTTGCGAGATTGAGAGTGAAAGGGGGAAAACGGAATGTGACTTTCTTTTGGTAATTTTAGAAAGGAGAATGTGTGAAAATACCGGGGTAATTAGCAATAGTCTGACCAGTTTTCAATAGAAATTTTCTAGTGTTGTAACAGAAATATATAGGAATGATTCCTTTCTTTAGGAATTTCGTAACGAAAAGTGAAGATGTGACAGAAACTAAAAATATTTACTTATTTATTAATGTATTTATCTCTCTATTTCCTCATTTATTTATTTAAAAAACTTTACCCAATTCAGAAATCCCTACGATGCGACAGGAATGTCGAGACATATTCAGGATAAAATTAATTTTCTGGCCCATTAATATTCCTTGGCAACCCGGTAAAAAGTCAGTCAGATGCAAAAGGACAAATATTTGTTAAATTCTTTAAAAAAAGGAGTTTTCATGCGCACTGAGAAGAGGTCATGAAGTGAACATAAATGCGAATCTTGACACAATCAAAAATGCCCTAATGTCTTGCTTAGGAAGAACATCATTAATTTGAAGACTCTTGTCATTCAGGGGGAAAGTGTGGCTGTCATCTGCCTGAGCCTAATGATATTGTTGTATGCCTGAAGTTATTATCAGTCAGATATATTATTTTTGAGCGTTTATTAACGAACAATTCAT
>NC_089769.1:65494-92994 GCF_040412425.1 Macrobrachium rosenbergii | reverse complement strand
AGTGGGAAAGGAACAGGTTAGAATTCTCTTCATGGTCACAAGCAACCTTGATCAAAGAAGTGACGCTAGCTACAATGTACAATGAACAACATCTCTCTCTCTCTCTCTCTCTCTCTCTCTCTCTCTCTCTCTCTCTCTCTCTCTCCCTCCCCTCCGGCTGCAACGGCCGCATCATTGCTGATGCAAAATGCACTCGGAGGCCTGTACCAGACTTTGCAGCGTATTTCGCATCGTTTGCATTGCCCCGAGATCCGTTATGATTCCTGGCGAATGAATATTCATGTCTGCATAAAATGCCGTCCCGGAATTGTAAAGCATTCTGAATTTGAAATTCTAAATTGTTCCTTGCATAAATACAACCTCGAGCGCCCTCTTCTTTTATTTAATTCGTTCAATCATTAGGTCTCGATAATTTCTTTGTTTATAGACGGGTCTCTTAATGTTGTTGCCTGCTGTTTATGTAAACAAAGGGGAAAGTCCTTTTATTCATGTTTAACTTAACTGACTGAAGTTTCTTTGCTAGGTTAAGTGACAGCCCAGAAGGGCCCCCAGGAGACAACAGTAAAAGTTCCCAAGCGATTATAAGTTACTGAGGCGTAGCTGAGAGAATATATATATATATATATATATATATATATATATATATATATATATATATATATATATATATATATATATATATATATATATACAACTAAACCAATGGCCTTTGAGGAAAAGTCCTGATACTGATACGAGAAGTTTTACGATAAACAATCTTAATAATCATGAGATCATTTTCTATCATTTTCGCTTTTCTAATTTGATGTTTACACCTCTGTTCCAATATCTGAATAGTTTCATTCAAAGTCTTGTCTCGTATCAGTGGACAGAATACGTGTTTACTCTTTCTAAAAACATGTTTACTCTTTATAAAAAAATCCACTCCGAACCGTAGGGGATAAATTTGAAAGCTTCTGCTCTTCTGCTCCTAAATAAACCTTCTAAGAGGGAGCTTTACAAAAAAAAAAAAAAAAAAATTCCCAGAAGTTCTGGCAATTTCAACTTTTGCGTCCATCTTCCTGAAGTGCTTCCGGTAGGCTTGAGGAAAACAAGATTTTTATTTTGTCTGACGAAGTTTAAGGGAATTATTGCAATTTCTCTTCGACCTAAAATATTGGGGTTTAGTTATATGCGGCTGCTCTTTACAATTACAGGTTAAAACAAGTGTTTATAATTAGAGATATTTGCTAATTTTTTGTAAGTAGAGATATTGCTTATTTCTCTCGGGAATACAGTTAATTCTAAGCTTGTTAGTTTTAGGTAATGTTGAAAAAGACTTGTATTTGTTTTTGTTGTGGTATGCTTTAGATAAAATATTTTATATATATATATATATATATATATATATATATATATATATATATATATATATATATATATATATATATATATATATATATATATATATATATATATATATATATATATATATATATATATATATATATATATATATATATATATATATATATATATATATATATATATATATATATATATATATATATATATATATATATATATATATATATATATATATATATATATATATATATATATATATATATATATATATATATATATATATATATATATATATATATATATATATATATATATATATATATATATATATATATATATATATATATATATATATATATATATATATATATATATATATATATATATATATATATATATATATATATATATATATATATATATATATATACACTGTAAATAAATTTGACTCAAACTTATTCTAAACTTTCTGTTGAATTCTTAAACGCAAAGACCAGAATTACAGAAAAATAATAAAAATTCTCGGTGGGATTAGGATTAATATTAAGCCTTGTCTCATCAGAATTAATAATCCCATTAGATGGTTCTAATTAAACCACTGTAATTTACTTTTCGTTCGTCATTTATCCCTGAATATATGTAACAGTTAATTAGAGATTAGAACCGTAATTAGCTGCTGATCTGTCCGATTAATTATAAGGCTAGTGTCATTATAGCTTCTCTGAATTACATTTTATGGTCGAAAGAAAATTATAATTAAGCACACAAACTCATGCACAAATATAGCCACTGGTAGATAGATTATCGCTTCTCACTTTCGTTTGTGGGGGCGTTAATAATCATATTATTTGTTCAGTTGTATTTAGATTCATCAAATGAGCTGGAATTAAGTATTCTATAAATACGTTGATTATTTGTAAATTGTGGAATTAATTTTCGAACCAAATTAGTCCTACAGTTTCCCAGGTGTTTTGCATTGGCTACAACTAAAATGTGGAATAGTTTACCTGGAGCAGTTGTGGAATCCTCTGATCTCCAGATGCTTGAGCGAGGAGCAGATTCGTTCCTTCTCATTCCTGCTGACGTCTCCTGAATTTCAGGTGTATCGGTTTTATTTTCTGTTCCCTCACATTCATTCATTTATCACCTTTTCCTATAATTTCTTCCTTTCCCTGCGAGCTGAATTTCCTTTTGAGACCTCTTGGGTTTATTACAATCTGTTGACTCTGTCCGTAAGAGTTTCCAGCTGAAGATTTAAAGTAACAAGCAAAAAATGGGCCGAAGTTTCTTCAGCGCAATCGAGTTTTCTGCAGAGCATATAATCAAGGCCACCGAAAATAGATCTATCTTTCGGTGGTCTCGGTATAATGCTGGATGAGCCGCGGCCCATGAAACTTTAACCACGACCCTCTGGTGGCCTAGCCTATATCTTTGCCAGACGCACAATTATGGCTAACTTTATTACCTTAAATAAGATTAAAAACTACTGAGGCTACAGGTCTGTAATTTGGTATGTTTGATGATTGGGGGGTGGGTGATCAACATACCAATTTGCAGC
Source organism: Macrobrachium rosenbergii (assembly GCF_040412425.1). Lineage (NCBI taxonomy): Eukaryota > Metazoa > Arthropoda > Malacostraca > Decapoda > Palaemonidae > Macrobrachium > Macrobrachium rosenbergii. The sequence continues at coordinate 90,089 of NC_089769.1, read as the reverse complement.
CCTCTAGCCTCAGTTGTTTTTAAGATCTGAGGGTGGACAGAAAAAGTGCGGACAGAAGAAAGTGCTGACAGAAAAAAGTGCTGACAGAAGAAAGTGCGGACAGAAAAAAGTGCTGACAGAAAAAAGTGCGGACAGAAAAGTGCTGACAGAAAAAAGGGTGGACAGAAAAAGTCAGGACGGACAGACAAAGCCGGCACAATAGTTTTCTTGTACAGAAAACTAGACATGAAAGAAAAATCACTTTTAGTAAAATAGATAGATAGATAGATAGATAGATAGATAGATAGATAGATAGATAGATAGATAGATAGATAGATAGCGTTTTCATTTAAGAGGAGAGTTTAGTTTTCCTCGGGTATATGACGACGCAGGTGGGGAAGGGAGAAGTATTGGGAAGGTTTTCTGTGGGTGCGTTGATCTCTCTCTCTCTCTCTCTCTCTCTCTTCTCTCTCTCTCTCTCTCTCTCTCTCTCTTATTACACATCACAGGATAAAAATGTGTCTCTAGTTTTAATGACAAATGTTCTACCATACGAGAATCATTGTTGACGGTTGTGTGTGTGTGCAAATATATGAGCAAAATGCAATGCAATTAGCATAACAATTAAATAAAACGTAAGGACAGGTCATTGTAAAGATATAAGCCTGAGCCTGTGTTTATATTTATTAATATTTCAAGTAAGAAAGCATCTTGCAATATTTGTCAAGATGACAAATATTGCATATTTTCCCCTCCATATCCATTAGATTATTGAAGAACATATCAATTTTAACAATTTTCAACTAACAAGCTTGAACTCAGAATATGTTTCCTCTGCTTTTGACTAACAAATAGCCTAAAATTTTCTTAAGCAGAGGGAATGAACTATTATCTAGTCTACTCTTAATCTCAGTTTTTAAGCTGTTTCTTTGCAATATAACAAATATAAATATACGATTTTGGCTATAGCACAAGCACAGATATTTAAGTTAAATAAAGACCTGCTCAGCCACAGATTTCGTTGAACCGGGAAGTTTAAAATTTATGTGCAGAAAGATTTCCAAATAATCAGCGCACCAGACTTTGTACGAGATGCCCTATGTATGTCCAATAGATATATAGTGTTTTTGTTAGCTTGATATTTAATAACTGAGGAGAATTCACAACTCTAAACATTAAACCCTTCACGGATTTCAGTACTCCTTTCTTTTTTGGGGGGAGGGCTAACTGGCGGTATTGCAAAATAATAATAAATAAACAAGTCGGTCATATAGCGTGTGATAGCGCAGCGCTGCCAGCCGTTACGAGAAAATTTAAAGGTCCCGGGATGCATTTAAATGGCCATTCTTCTGGGCAGCCACGTCCCTTTGTTTATAAACAATTTTTATTTTATGTACATCTTTCGAGGTATACGTGTTATTTTTGCCTATTTTTTTTCTTTCTTTCTTCTCGTCATATAGTGTACGATACGTTGGGAGCCGTGGCCTGGTAGTACTACCAACGGGGCAGTTCCCACTCCCCAGCAGTACCTCAGTACGTGAAAAGTTATGTTTTTGAACGTGTTTGTGGATGAGGCATTCGATTTCCTTCACGTTTTTCCTTATATTTAAATATTTTGTGATTTATGGTTGCAATAACGCATGAGAAAAGGATCCGATAGATTCAGAGGCCTAAGATTTTGGATACGACAATGAAAAGGCTTGAAAAAAGGTACTGAGTAGGCTACTGTGCAACTGATTTCATTCACGAAAATTTGACTACAAAGCCAAACACTGAGGCACTTTCAGCCATTCGGCGCCCATGACAGTGAAAAGGGAGAGCTGGAGTGGTTGGACACCAAAAATGGAAGAAATGAAGGCTATAAAGTGGGTGCAGGTAGGCAGCCAAGGGATGCTCAAACCAGCCTTTAGTAATGCCTTCAGTGCACTGACGGCACTAGCCCTCTGCGGCCTTTCTAAAGTGGTCCAGCGGATATTAGTGGAAGAAGCGTTCGCAACTGGTCTTGCTGTTGTTGGTGAAAGAACTGTTTACAGGTGGTCCTGCTGTTGTTGGTGAAGAGACCCTTTTTCAAAACATGTGGACGAATGTACTTCTCCTGCAGGTGTAAAGGGAGGCGAAATCCGCGAGAAATGACCTCGTTCTGATAGAAGCCCACTGCCCAGAAGTGATGGCATAATGATGCTGAAAGAGAACAGACTAACCAGTATCATCTCAAGTCTTGTGGTGCTTAATCAGTGTTCATTTCACTACAAATTCGACCTTTGATATTAGTAGTGGTTGTCCTGGATGGCGCCTTTCTCTTGAATGTACGCGCAAGCATTCAGACAGAGTTGTATCCTCAACACCAAATAATGAGAGAGATTGAACCAGGAATTAGCAGTCATCTGCAGTGGTTGTAAGTACATACTGTATAATTTTTTGCAATTTTTTTTTTTGTTTTTAGAGCATAGGAAACGTAATGATAACAGGATAGAAACGTGTCATAGACAAGGCCTTTGGCAGAATAAAAGGTATATATAACATTTAAACTTTTAACAGCATTTCCAGAAAAGCCAATATTCGGCGTTTCAAAGCTTTTTAGAACTCGGGTATTTTTCAGCGTAGGAAATTGATCTAAAAATTATCATATTTCTGAATTCTCTGTCAAAATTCTGTCGATATAGATTTTTCAATTTTTGTGTTCTATGTTGTTGTGCGACATTATTCTAAAATTTTTATAAGTATGGTTTATGATTTTTAGAAAATTCAGAATTATTGTAATTTGGGTAGTTGTATCAACAATTTCCGTGACGTGTTTCTTATTGAATGTACATATAATTCCAGTTTTAATTTTGATGTTTATAGAATACGTAGTTATTGCGATCTCTTATATGAAAACAGGCAAATGAATTTTAAAAAAAGAAAAAATGGCCTTAATTCGAAAATGTGTGGAAGAATTTTTATGAAGATTTGTCAGAAAATGCAATAGGTGGACCCATAAAGTATTGTCAAATTGGTCGAAATTCAATGAAAATTAAAACACCCTAAAATTATCGATTTCATAGAGAAACTAAACCCCGTGAATCTGTTCCCATTCGATTGTTAAAAACGAAATGTGTATTTCGTTCTGATTTTGACTATTTTATATTTATTCAGTAAATCACTGCAATTTACGGGATCTGTTTACAACACGCGGGTTGTGAGTTCCGCTTTCTCAAAACTGTTTTCCACAATAATAACATTCCATTTCCTGCACCAGTAGTGATTTAAATGTGCCTCTTTCATCGAGTGTTACAAAACGAAATACGATTCGGTAAATAATATACGTGGCTGGGAAACTGCTTTTGCTTTCTCATTTAAGTTTCTGTATTTTAGGAGTTCGTTCAATTTACCTCCTCCGTTGTGGCCGTAAAATTATCACCAGACCCTTCCACAGTTTAGACCGCTTGAATCTGAAGGATTTAATTGCCCTGATGTCTTCGGCCAATATTTTTGTTGTTTTATTCCTACGGCAAGTAGTGCGGAAATTATAGTGCAGATCAAAATTTGACTGAGAGAGAGAGAGAGAGAGAGAGAGAGAGAGAGAGAGAGAGAGAGAGAGAGAGAGAGAGAGAGAGAGAGAGAGAGAGAAAGAAAGAAATACGAACACAATCTATGTATAAAAAAGAACCTTTGCGCTTTCCTAAATATCTGAGAGAGAGAGAGAGAGAGAGAGAGAGAGAGAGAGAGAGAGAGAGAGAGAGAGAGAGAGAGAGAGAGCAATCTTTGTAAATAAAAGAAACTTTGTGTCTTTTTAAATAACAGGGAGTGGAGAGAGAGAGAGAGAGAGAGAGAGAGAGAGAGAGAGAGAGAGAGAGAGAGAGAGACAGAGACGAACACAATCTCCGTATAAAAAAGAACCTTTGTGTTTTCCTAAATATCTGAGAGAGAGAGAGAGAGAGAGAGAGAGAGAGAGAGAGAGAGAGAGAGAGAGAGAGAGAGAACCCCATTCTCTCTTTAAAAAGAACCTTTGTGTTTCTCCAAGTAACAAAAAACATCTCAGATTCCTCCCACATGAAACGCAGGCAGGATCATCAGTCAGCTGGAAGTATTACCCCACACATCCGTCTAGAGTGAATGACTTCCCCTTCTTAATGGAGGAAACAGAGCTTAGATGGGATTTGTAGGCTTTATAAAGCCCCGAGAGAGTTGTCAGTGAACATTAGGCCATTCCTGAACGTTGCCACACGAAGTTGATGCAACGTTTGTTGAAGAAGTTAGTTAGTTGCTAAAATACTGAAATATAGAAAACTTGTTTAGAAATATTGGCGACAATGATATTATTTAAGGGAATGGAAAAACCAATTCAAATTTTCCTTACTTTTTTTTTTTTTTTTTACGCAACTTGGATTAATTTGCGTTAGGTATCAGGTTGCTTGTCAGGACTTTTCCAAATTGACTACACCTTTCTTCTGCAGAGAAGTGTCTAGTTTTACTGACTCTCTTTCTGCTTAAACTTTCTTCACATATTCTCCATGGACACCTCCCTGTGGTCCAAGTGTGCCCCAACTGAAGAAGTCATCAAAACTTTTGCCTTCAGAATATTCGTCGTTGGGAGGGAAAACATCTTTTCTTGCTGTGGGAAGATTCATAGGAAATCGTTTTAAGGCGCGATTTTAGTACTATTTTTTTTTGGAATACGATTAACGATCACGGCAAACAGTCATTTTAGTTTTCTGTAAAAGAAAGCTATTGTGGCGGCTTTGTCTATCCGTCCGCACTTTATTCTGTTCTCACTTTTTTCTGTCCGCACTTTTCCTGTCCGCCGTCGGATCTTAAAAAATACTGAGGATAGAGGGCTGCAAGTTGATATGTTGATCATCCACCCTCCCATCATCAAACATAACAAATTGCAGCCCTCTAGCCTCAGTACTTTTTATTTCATTTAAGGTTAAATTTAGCCATAATCGTGCTTCTGGCAACGATATAAGATAGGCCACTACCGGGCCTTGGTTCAAGTTTCATGGGCCACGGCTCATACGGGATTATACTGAGGCCACCGAAAGATAGATCTATTTTTGGTGGCCTTGATTATACGCTGTATCGGCTGTTGTATAGGAAACTCGATTGCGCCGAGGAAACTTCGGCGCATTTTTTACTTGTTTATATATAATATAATGGACAGCCGTTTAAATATCCCCCCAAAAATAAGTATTAATCTCAAAGATTATGGCGAATATCCCCCAAAACAACAACAGCCACAATTCAGAATGATTTCAATACGATCGTTGCAAGGCGATAAAAGGTTCCATTAGTCTGAGAATGAGGGTTATAAACATAGAATGAACATTCAGTTTCACAAGCAAGAATAAAGTGCTTGGGGATGTTAAAACAAACATATTTACACATTGTCACAAATTAATGTTATTCTCAAAATGTTGCCATTAATCAGCAGGACTCAAAACGAGAATGTAATATAAATTTGTGGCTGCAGAAATATTCATAGCCCTTTTTTCCGTTCCATTTAACCTTGCATCACATATATATATATAGCATATATAGCTTTTATTATACCAAAACAAATATTCTGCATGAAAAACCATCTGCCTGCCTGGCTTTTATTTTGCAAATGAGTTTACGGTCTGCCTTACATATATAGCTTTTATTATACCAAAACAAATATTCTATGAAAAACAGCAAACACGAATATAGCTTTTATTATATATATATATGTATATATATATATATATATATATATATATATATATATATATATATATATATATATATATATATATATATATATATATATATATATATATATATATATATATATATATATATATATATATATATACACACACACACACATACATACATACATATATATATGTCCCCCTCCCTTCCTCCTCCCGCCCCCTCCCCTTCCCCCCTTCCATCCCCTTCCCCTCCCTCACCTTCACTCCTCCTCCAACATAAGCTTAAAAACTATTTTAAACTATAAAATCTCACTAAAATATTTTAAAAATACTTAAAAGAACATTTTAGTAAAATATCATCACTCAGTACCAAATGGCAACACCGCCTCTAGCTTTAAAAAGGGGGAGAGCCATTTAATTAAAATCCGTTGAATCAAATAGTTCAGTTTGAATGAAGACCTTTAAATTCTTTCCGGCGAACGGATGATTTAATTCCCCTCCCCTCCCCTCCCCTCCACCCTCCACCCCCACCCCACTCATTTGCGGGAGTCAGCGAACACCTGTGTCTTCGGAAGCCCATCAGGGCATTTAAATCGGGCCTCGGCTTCACTGTAACGGGGCTCTCGATTGGCGGGAGTTTAAATGCCGTCTTTATGTGTTTAAGGCGCGAAGAAAAAAAAAAATTTAGGCCGATGTGATATCGCTATTGATTTTTTTATATAATTTAACAAGTAAAGTTTCATCTTTTTTCGTCTCAATGTTATTATTGCGAAAATTCATATGGAATTTCATTGAATATATACTTTACTGCTCACTGTCATTGAAAATGCTTTTCTTTCCTGTGATTAATAACTCTGTCTAGAATTCATTGCTTTAAATGAACTTCTTAATCAAAGCCACACCACTTGTTACGTTCTTTCTAAGGTAAATGATCAACTGTCATTCAGAGTTTTCCTGGGCAGAGCGGGTTGGTCAGCTAGTATGTATGTATATACACATACTGTGTGTATATATATATATATATATATATATATATATATATATATATATATATATATATATATATATATATATAGATAGATAGATAGATAGATAGATAGATAGATAGATAGATGGACAAAAACTAAGAATCTTAAGTTTTGTTTAAAACTTTACAGAATCCGTTACACTACCATTCTCTCTCTCTCTCTCTCTCTCTCTCTCTCTCTCTCTCTCTCTCTCTCTCTCTCTCTCTCTCTCTCGTTCCGGCATTTTATTGAAGTTATGTATCACGCTCACCATGTGGAGATATAAAACGAGAAAATGGAGTAATATTTCGTGTCTTTTCCCATCACCCGGAAAGCGCCAGGGATCCAGAATGATACACCTTGGATAAACAGAAAGAAAAGACAGCAGTTTTGTTTCTGTGATACTTCTGAAAATGACAAGGCATTCGAGGCACTGTGATTCTTCGTTTTGGAATGTGAAGACAGAGATAGGTCTTTCTCATTAATGTGTTCGTATTTTCATCCATAAAAATTCAACTTGAGAAGATTTATGTATATCTCTAAAATACCAAGACAGAGGTTTATCTCTTGCAATCAGCCGCAGAGGGCAAAGTTATACCTTGTTCTGACATACTCGTAACTTTTCATAACTACATCTGTTACGGATTTAGCATTTAATTGTAAGCATATATTTTAGTTAAAATAATAGGAAAATTTTCAACAATTATTTTATGAAAAATAGCTTCTGCATAAACACTTATTTCATTTAGCTTTCCTCCCTCAAAGAATTCGACTAAATATTGAAGTTTCGAAGTTACAATTCAGTCCGGTATTTTCCGTCGGTAAGATACATTGAATCGTTTCTACTCGTATGGCTATCACAATTATTGTCATCCATTGCAACCTATCTACATTTTTTTTTATCCCCAGAATGTCTGTCTAGTCGTTTCCCGTTCTCTCTGGAGCTTCCACAAGTCCTCTTCTCTTGGTTGCTTTTGTCTTTTCCCAGTTGCTTCTTTCCCTTTGGTGCTTTTCCCTTTTCCCTACTATAGGTTGTTCCAAAACTGTTCGTCATTGCTCAGTCTCGTCATGTTTTCATAAAATGTCTCTGTTTACGTAAGCAAACAGAGACAGTCTAAATTTCCCCCGCACCTCCAGTTTTAAACGATAGTACAACGAAATGCGACAAATCCATTTCCGTTTCATATAAGAGGAAAATAAAGACACAACCATGGAAGAATCTTTGCCTCAATAATGTTAAGAAGTCGTCCGACCATTATGATATAAAGATCAGTTATCCGCCGCAGGCTCTTTCGTTAATCTCTCTTTCGAAAATTATTATTCGTGAAGAAAATGTTAAAGGATGATATGCCTAGCACGCTTGGGCAAAATTAATTCCCCATGTTCCTCGGAAAAGTCTTTTACCCTACGGACATAAACCTGCTAAAAAAAAAAAAAAAAAATAGACTTCCTTCAATATATATTTTTTTTTAGGTTTTTAACCTTAACATTCTGAGCAGGAAAGATAACGTTTACATAATAGACAGATAGATAGACTGATAGATATTTTAATTCTGAACATCTATTTTTCTATAACATCTTTTTATCAACGTATTTCACTCACGTACGGACTCAAAAACTTCTCTTAAATTCCTTGAAAGACAACAGACGCTTCATATGAGACGAAATCCTCCCACCAGGGAAGCCATTAAGCCATCTGACCTGAGGTCACGAGCCGACCCCGTTATGACACCTCGAACATGACCCAATGACTTCGCGCCGCATGAAAACGACCTCGTTTGCCAGACTTCGCTCGTTTGTGACTTCTGCCCAGTCGTTAACAAAACACAAAGGCTGCGTCTGGTTCGTGGGAAAGTTCCTCTCTCTCTCTCTCTCTCTCTCTCTCTCTCTCTCTCTCTCTCTCTCTCTCTCTCTCTCTCTCGGAGGCGATATGGCTTCGAAATGTCGTTTCCATTTATTTTTTCCTCCCCTTAGAGGGGTAGTGCATTCTGTGCACCTCATGCGGTGCACTGTAGGCATTACTTAAGGTTCTTTGCAACGTCCCTTCGGCCCCTAGCTGCTATAACCCCTTTCGTTCCTTTTACTGTACCCCCTTTCATATTCTCTTTCTTCTATCTTACTTTCCTCAACCCTCTTTCTCCTAACAATTGATTGATAGTGCTTCTTCAACTGCTTTGAGGTTTTCCTCCTGTTACTTAACCTTTCAAACCTTTTACGGTCAATTTCTGGTTCAGCGCTGAATGACCTCATAGGTTCCAGTGTTTGGCCTTTGGCCTAAATTCGATATTAAATTCAATTCAATCTTTTTTTTTTATTTATTTACTGACAATAAGCATCTGGGATTCCGTCCGTTTTGAAACACGGTTTTTCTTCTGCGATGAAATATCAATGGAAAGATCGTTGTTTTTTCAAGTTTCACTCGTTCAGAGTATTTACTTATTCAGGCCAAAAAAAGGAAGACTTCTGAAGGGATTCTACTTTTTTTTTTTTTACAAGGGTAACATTCAAGTTGTGTTTATTTGAAACACGTTGTAAATTAACGAATCTCTATGAAAAACAGTATATATATATATATACATATATATATATATATATATATATATATATATATATATATATATATATATATATATATATATATATATATATATATATATATATATATATATATATATATAGAGAGAGAGAGAGAGAGAGAGAGAGAGAGAGAGAGAGAGAGAGAGAGAGAGAGAGAGAGACGTTGAAGAACTAACGACAACTGTATAACTGCAATTGCTTTTTTTTTTTTTTTTTTACAACAGTCATCATAAATCAGATTTGACTGAGCGATCTAAATAGCATACTTGGTAAATAAAGTATCCGTGACAATGGACGAGAGAGAGAGAGAGAGAGAGAGAGAGAGAGAGAGAGGAACGCCACATTCCCCTCCGCTACTGGTTTAGATGAAAAATATTTGCATTCTGAATGGGACATTTTTTTTTTTTTTTTTTCACAATGGCCCGAACGCCGTAGGCGAGAAGCGAAGCTACTCTCCGCTGAAGTTTTTAAGCGGAAGGGGATTTGATGCTTATGTGACTTTTTTAGTCTTTTCAGTTCTGTTAGGTAGGTCGAGGCGAGGGTTAGAGGGTCTGAGAGCGAAAATACGATCCATTTAGAAACTGTAGAAATGTTCTGCCTCTTTGCTACGGCTCATCGTCATAAATGTACGAGATATGGATTGAATAAAAAAAAAAAAAAAAAAAAAAAAGGAGTCGAAAAGAGAGAGAGAGAGAGAGAGAGAGAGAGAGAGAGAGAGAGAGAGAGAGAGAGAGAGAGAGTTAAAACCATAACGCTACCGCTGGTGTGTCCATAAATATTTCGTTTTCAGTTCTAAACTCGTAAAGGATTTGTTTCCCAAATTCGTATCTGCTCTCAAGTGCATAGTATATAATATAATAATGAAGTAGTTGAATCATTTTCCAGTGAATTAAATGAGATAATAAATTTTTATTTTCAAAATATTATGGTGTTCACTTGACAGAAGTTACAGAAGGTAATGGGAAATACAGAAAAAATTAATCAGTTGTTAGACATAGCCCTCAGTATTATATGTGCAAGTGAAAGGAGGTTATTCATGTGGCTTAAGCTTTTACTAGGCAAATAATTTAGCTTGGAAGCTTAACTCTTGATAGATACGTAATAACAGTTATAGTTCATTACGCCAAATAAGTTACACCGTTCCAACTCAGGTAACAAATAGTTTCTTGTAGCTTTCGTTTTTTTAAATAACACCTACAAAGTAAGTGCCTGAAACAGAACTGTATTTTAGCGAGTAATGAAATTCACCTTGAAAATTTACTATTTATTATCTTTTAATTTATTTATTTATCTGTTAATTTTTTTCTTTTTTAATAAGTGATCTCTTCTTAATGTATTTCCCATTACCTTCTGTTACTTCATTCGATTGAACACCATAATACCATTCTTTGGAAGCTTCAATTTCAAGCCAATGGACCCTGTCGGTTTATCCCATACGAATAGGACTCATTTTCTGAATAATAATAATAATAATAATAATAATAATAATAATAATAATAATAATAATAATAATAATAATACCACATAAACTGAAAAAGCTCTTGGGAGCATCCAATTAGCAAACAGATAAACGTGCTTATTGATTATAATATTTGCGAAAGGGTCTCCTCATTAGAAGGTTCCTCTCCAGCTAGCTAATTAGCGCGGTTTATTCACTGTGTCTGCGGAGGAAATATTTCTAAGTCTAGTTTAAAATTAGACACAATTTCGAAACGAGGCAGAAAGGCTAATTAATCCCTTTCCCAGACGTGATTCCTGATTTTTAGAGAGCGCTGATCTAATCTTACCAATTGGGCATTTTCAGTTTACGTTAACTGACAATAATTGACAGACGTCTTAAGAAACTGTCATACCTGAATTGAAAACAATTGGCATTATTTATTTCATATTAAACGGAATATGAAGCCAATTCCAACTTGACTTCAGGATAGGTATTTTGCGTGGACTTGAAAACGTCAGGAAAATTCAAACTCTAAGCTGGCAATTTATTGTGTCATGTCAACTTGATTTGTCTAAATTTCTGAAGATTAAATTGGCGACGTAAAAGCACGTTGGCAACTTCTGAAAGTGACACAATATTTCTAGATTTAAGAATAAAACCGTTTTGGTCAAATGATTTTTCTATACTTTATTTTTGTTAAATTGGTTTTAAGAGATATTTTGATTCACCTGTGAGATCAATACAAAAGAAGTATGTAAGCTTTAAATAGTCAGTAATGTCAATTCGCTCGCTTGATCATATGAATACTTAACTTTGTATTTTCTTGCCAAAGTTGTCAAAACAAAACTGATTAACTATTTTCTTGTCTATGTTTGCTTATAAACTTACCTGCTCACTGTAACCTATTAGACTCCTCTTCCTGTCAAACTGAGTAAATGATGTTTGTGCTCTGATCATTATCCAGTTGTCTACGAAGCGAAGCATCACATAATTAAGTTTCGAGAGCATCTCGTTTCCAGCTCCGTCAAAACACAAGACCAAACTTCCAACTCTCCTGGGAAAGAAGAGGCAGAAGGCGGCCTCACGCAATCTTCTTCACTCGGTTTATTTGGCATGTACATATATATATATATATATATATATATATATATATATATATATATATATATATATATATATATATATATATATATATATATATATATATATATATATATATATATATATATATATATATATATATATATATATATATATATATATATATATATATATAAAATGTATATGACTACCGTAGGCAGTAATAATTTTTCGTCTCATCAGAGAAATATTCATAGGAAAAATCCCTTTGAATTCTCTTACGGAAAGTTATATTCGAAGAAAAGACTTAATGGATATCAGTTCATTTACTCGCAGCAAATTCCTTGAGTTCTGTAACGAAATGAGACCAGTTTTAAACAGGTACTAAAAAGGCCTTAAGCTCTACTTCAGGCTTAGATAATCTTGCGTAAACCTGCATTTGTGATTCATGTTTATTTATATATCAATGTGTACCAATTTCATGAATTATGAATATTAAATTCAAGAAATCTTTGAAAGAGTTGACAGCATTTTCCTAAAAAGAAATCGGTAGTTTCATTCCTTTTTTGTGTTCAAGAAACAGTTTCGCTTTGAAGCAAACTGTTTTCGGAGACACTGGTGCCGCGGAAAATACGAAAATCAGCCAAATATAAGTCTGCAAGATAAACAGATGCTTTCTTGAAAGCCCGAAAAGCGAGAGCAGATTTATTCAGTGTTAACAAACCTGATACATAAAACATGATACTGGCAGCTAGAGTTCATGGAAGGAAAACGAAAAAACTCTTTCGAAATAAAAAAAATGAGAGCTAAATTGTTTAAATCTTGGTCTGAGTCTATGCGGCGAAGAATGAAATGGAAAAGAGAGGGTGTTTTATTTGATTTCTTTAGGAAAAGCAAAGGATTCCACTTCAGTAATGTTTTGGTAGAAAAGAGAAAAGAGAAATTGTTTGGATTTTCCCAGAAAAAATGTAAAGAAGAGAAGCTTAATAATGCAAAGGACTGGAAAATCTAATGGCACAGACAAGATTGAAAGGTCGACTCTGTTTATAGAAATATCTGAGGGAAGTTTCCGGAATAATAATATTGGGAGTTGGAATTAGGTAGTGACGAAAATGCAGTGACAGACGTTGTCTTCGTTTATATTTAATGGTCTCAAAATCTTGATGTGTCGATATATATATATATATATATATATATATATATATATATATATATATATATATATATATATATATATATATATATATATATATATATATATATATATATATATATATATATATATATATATATATATATATATATATATATATATGTATATATATATATATATATATATATATGTATATATATATATATATATATATATATATATATATATATATATATATATATATATATATATATATATATATATATATATATATATATATATACATATACTGTATATCTGTCTAATAAATGGAGCCCATAAAAACGCCAAAATGTAGGAAGTTAATGCTATATTTCAGAGAATAACTGTCTACCTCTTCAGGCAGGTATTCATTAACTGCCTGAAGAGGGAGACGATAGCATTACTTTTCTACATTTTGGCGTTTTTTGGGCTCCTTTTATCAGATGGAATTCTGTTTTAACAGAAAACATCCACAGTCACACACACACACACACACACACACACATATATATATATATATATATATATATATATATATATATATATATATATATATATATATATATATATATATATATATATATATATATATATATATATATATATATATATATATATATATATATATATATTTTTTAAGACTTTCCCCATTTTGTGTTCTACATGAAGAACAAGACTTCCCTTTTATCACTAGAATTTTCAGAACTTTTGTCTTCCGTTATTCTCATAACAACTCACATTATAGTTCATTGTATGCATTGTAGCCATAACTGAAAACCTTGTTAAGGAGTCTTCGCTCGTCACTGAACTTGAAGATCTTGATTAAACATGTCAAAGATATGTGATGGAAATCATTTAGCTATACGTGTATGTATGTGTATGTATGTATGTATGTATGTATGTATGTATGTATGTATGTATGTATGTGTGCTGATATGTCTCCCCTCTTATATCCCATTCAAGAAAAAGATAATCTTTCAGGTACAGTCGGACCCAGTGTGCTAATAGGAATTACGTATACTTTCCTTTTATTCAGGATTTCATTTTTCATATCCAATTAGAGCTAATTCAGCGAGATACGTCCTATCAATAATTTAATTAAGTCAAACAAAGTACAATATTCAGGATATATTAATCTATTTTTAGTGTCTTTTTCCTCCAAACTGATACGTACGAATGAACAAATTTATCCCTGTTATCAATTTCCTTCTTTCACAAGTCTGTTTCCTCTCTTATTTGCACACGCGGAAATACATAGCGGAATTCAATAGGGGGCGGTGGAATTTATGTGTATGTTGTGTGAGAGTTTGCTTTCATATTTCTCAAAAAACTTTTCTGGGCGTTTGTTTGAGTTTATGCAATGGTGTAGCTCTGGTCATATAATTCCCGGAGTATATTTCAGAGGCGTGAAATGATTATGGCCATTCATAATTCATACGGTGCTGAATCAGTGTCGTTGGACTTTTTTTTTTTTTTTTTTTGTGGTGATTTTAATGTATGTGTATACGCAGGAACCTGCGCTTTGGATATAATGTTATAGATGAAATACTGTATTTATTTAATTTTCTTACTGTAATCTGGGAACGCTTATTTTCTATCACCAGTTCATTTCGTTTCAACTGGAATATTGTAGATGGAATTTCCATTTTAATTTCCTACAGCAATCTACGAACGGCTATTTTCCTGTTTGTTTTCACAAATTCTTGCCAGGATATAATTCTTGAATATGCATACATACAGCCACCAGGAAATCATAAGTATATGTCTATTCATTAGCATTTTAAAACTTGCTTTAAGGTTAAATATGCAGCGTATGTGTAGTTTTGATTGGATGGAGAAGAGATTTCTGTATAGGCCTAGGTGTATGAAGCCTCGAATGTGGTGAAAGATTTCTACACCAATAATCATCCAAAATTAAGCATTTAAATTGTGCTTTTTCTTTAGAGCCACCTACTGTAGAGTTGACAAGGTGGTGGAAAGTCTCTAATTACTTCATTCCGACTGTGATGGGATGAAGAGGAAAAGGAAGACCTCGAGACAGGTAACTAGATGGATGGCGCGAGAGAAAATTGTCAAATGAATTCTCGCGATCGCACGTCACCGGAAAGGGATTTTTAAACTCGACACACCGGCCCACTCTACGTCTTAAAATGATTAGATTTCTGCACCTCCTGCCTCTTGTAAAACCAGCTTTTTCGCCTCTTAGGGAATTTATCAGTTTCTTTAGAATCTTTGTCGTCAGACTTTCTTTCCTATTATATATCCAGCGAAATATAAGATTATCCAGGTCATTCTTTCAGTTGAACTGAAATCATTCATCTCCGCAGTGATTTTTTGCCCTGCCACATGCCCGTTTTGCAAGCAAATGTCCACAGATGACTATTTTGCATGCATGTTGGTCGATTGCTTGGGAACAGGCTGCATCATACCCAGTTTAAAGGCAAAATTTTCCTATTACTTATTCCACTTCAAAAATTGGTGATTTGATTCATTCGTAAATTTAATTTCTCCTCGGTCAATTATTCAGAACCTCCTCAATCAAATTATCCCTCTCGTGTATTGCGTTTGAAATCTCACAAAAAAAAAAAAAAAACTGTATGCAACTTTATCTTTTCCCATTCTCTGGTATCATCATTGACCCATCCTTCTTTTTAACAAGTATTTTCCTGCGTTTGTTTAAACATATGCAGTTTTTTTTCATTAATAACTATATGCAGCTCCCTCTGAATGCACTTTTGTAGGTTCACTGCGTATCCTGATGTTTTTAACATTATCATCATTCCTTGAAAGGTCACTTTTTCGTAAAATATGGAAAACTCAGTTTTCTCGTAAATCATATTGAAATACAAAGTTATAAAAGGGATGGAGAGAGGTATTTCGATTTGAACGTAAGTAATAACTGTTGGAAAAGTTTAACCTCAACAAGGACGTTTCAGACAACTTATGAAGGTACATTTAGGGGAACAAATTCGTGAACAAAGAACAAAGAACGCCAAATATGAACAGTCAGATTTGCCTTCGAACGCGAAATTTCGCTTTAGCTAAATCAGTATTGTTTGTTTTCCATAAAACTAATTGGACGTTTCGCCATCAAAGGAACCAGGGTATTGCTCTTCAAAGTGATTAGACGAATCACTGAGCTTTCAAAAAGATTTAACAGGATTCAGAGAGAGAGAGAGAGAGAGAGAGAGAGAGAGAGAGACAGAGAGAGAAAGTGCAAATCAAATATTTATGAACCACTCAATTATCGCGCAGTAGATGGTGATTGCATTTCGAGAACCGAACATAAGTCAGATTCGGTTTTGGAAAATTTGTGGTTATATAAAATCGGTAAAATGGAGGGGAGATAAGTTAACGAAAAACTGGAAAAATAAAAGTAAATTGGTATATCCTAAAAAAAAAAAAAAACCAGTAAGTGATATTTAGCAACTGTAGTGTCAAGGATAATTGATTGATTGATTTATATAGACTGGCATCACAATAGATAAGGCTACCGCAAAGAGACAGCGAACAGGGATTCTGGAATGGTTAGTATAATGGAAATGGTTAGGTGCAACAACTACTGTTTATCTGAGCAATAAACAGAGTAAGATTGTGGAAATAACAATTACAGATTGTGTATCCCGCCAAACACAATCCATTCTTGAAATCATGGGTTGTTGGTATCATGATAGCCCATCTCCCCATAAAAACCCTCCACTATAAAAAACCAACCCAAAAAACTCACCCCACCAAACCCTCCACCCTAAAAATCCCCACCCTCAAACCCCTCCCAAAAAAACACCCCCAAAAAACTACTCCCTCAAAAAAATATTCCACCAAAAAAACCTACTCCCCCAAAAAACAATCCACGAAACCTACTCCCCCAAAAACCCCCACCCCAAATAACCACACCCCCAAAAACCTACGCCACCCCAAAAAAAAACTCCCAAACCCCTGCCTCCAGAAAAACCCACCCACAAAAAAAAACATCCTAAATTCCACCCCAAAATCAACCCCCTCAAAAAAACACACACACACACACTCAAAAAACCCACCCCCAAAAACACTCCCACAAACCCTTCCAGTCCCAAAAAACCTTAACCCCCAAAATGAGTATTGAGTAATTATTCACTACCCCATTATTCATTCCTTATCACCGAAGACGCTTCTCTCAAAGTTATGAATATTAATGATACTGTTTATGAATTTTGTTTTCTCCAAACTGCAGTTGTCGAGCTCTGAATGAATCTAGATGTGCTTGCAATTTTGTCTATAAATGGTTCATTCGAAGCCGCTGCAGAATATGCTAAATAGTTATCTGTTTCATTCTATATTCGGATAATTTCTGTATTCCATTATACCTTCCGATGAATGGTTCATTCGAAGCCACTATAATATATACTAAATAATTATTTGTCGTATTCTGTATGCAGATAATTTCTGTATATCATTTTACCTGTTTTTCAGATTGACTTAATACGATTTCTGCTATTAATATATGCTTTTTAAATCCGGTTTCCTTTGGTAATTATCAATAATTCGTTTGGAGAAACAAATCCACTGTTATGTACGGGCACATATATTCAAAAATCATTCTATACAGAAGAGAGCTTTCGGGAATCTCTTCGATTGCCCTTTTCAATCGATGGAAAAGGGGAATCAAACAGATTCCCGAAAACTCTGTAGAGATTTATTCTTAAATATATGTGCCCATACATAAGTGTGGATTTGTTTCTCCATTTCAAGACCCATGCTACAATGAGTACTTTTTAATCATAATTCGTTTTATCATGAAACATAAACTTAAACCTCTTATTTTTTCATCTTTTGATTTACGTGAGCTTTTAGATATTGACCCAATAAATTTCAGAATCCTTCGTAACATCGAGAACACTTACGTGAATTCTGCTACTCATGAAACATAAATCTAAACTTATCATTTTTCCTTCTTTTAATTTAAACGAGTTCTTCGAATTCTAGCCAATGATTTTCAGCAACTTTCGTAACGTCAAGAATACGTGCTGACATTCGTGCTAGTATACAGAATCACTCTCCGTAATGTGGTTGACTCGGAACACACGGAGGAGAGGCGAATTTTCTTTCCTTAAGGAAATTTTCTTTCCTTAATAAGCGTTGCATCAAGGGAGTGCATATTTTTTCCCTGCTCAGGAAGGAGCCCCTATGCATACTCTATTTGCATACCCTTTGATCTGTTGTTGACATTCATTTAGACGCCGCTTTTTTCCAGTCAGGTCTTATTCCTGCGCATGTTTCGTTACTCGTTTCTGTATATACCTGAAGTTATACTCTGAGGTGTTAAAAAACTCTCTCTCTCTCTCTCTCTCTCTCTCTCTCTCTCTCTCTCTCTCTCTCTCTCTCTCTCTCTCTCTCTTGGTACCGTTCTGAAATTATGCTCCAAAAATTTAAAAATTCAGTGTAGAGTCTACACTGTACACGTATGTTGAGATTCTCTCTCTCTCTCTCTCTCTCTCTCTCTCTCTCTCTCTCTCTCTTGCATTGGTACCTTTCTGAAATTGTGCTCATAAAAATTTAGAGTTAGTGTGGCTGTATGTTGATTGATTGTCTCTCTCTCTCTCTCTCTCTCTCTCTCTCTCTCTCTCTCTCTCTCTCTCTCTCTCTCTCTCTCCACATAACACACACACATACATACGACAATTATTGTTACGTTGACTCATATAAAGAAAACGGTTTATTTTCTTCAATCTTGACAATGAAATGTGTTATCCCTGGAAGAGAATAATATGTGATTCTGAAAGAGTTGAAAGCACCTCAAACTCTGCAGTGAAATTCTCGTTCGTATTTGCATTTGCTTTTCCAGCACAGAGAATGCTGGCATTAGCTATGATAATATCGTTAGCTTTCTTCCAGAGGCCTTATAAACACATGCATATATATGTGTATATATATATATATATATATATATATATATATATACTTATACATATGTATTTATATATATGCATATACATACACATATTCACATGTATGCGTATGTGAAAGTCTTTCTCTGTAAGTGACCAGCAACTTTCAACCAATCAACCAAAATTCCCTTTTGCATAAATTATCAAAATGTCCTTCAACCCTCACTATAGCCGCGTTAACGTTCTCTTTCATGAAACCAGCCTAGACATTAATCACCCTCATCCCATTTAATCCTTTCTCTATTGAAATTTCATAAAACTCCATAACAATACCTTTATTAAGTTGAAATTCCACAGATGGCGTCATCGCCCTTGTTATAAGAATCGTATTATATGAGATCAGATCTCAAAATCCACTGAGGACATTCGTCCACGATAATGAGAAGCCTCCTCTCCGTCGATGATGAGATCCTGGAATCTAGATTGGGAATATACTCACAGAATGTAATTGGAATCTCCTGGAATCTCTTTTAGGATCTATTCAACTCTGAAACTCGATCCTTAATTAATCAGGCATTCTCAGAACTGCGAGTGGCTTTATAATACTTTCCTGGGAGCCTTGTGTCTTTAGAAATATTACAAATGTCCGGATAATACTCTAAATAGCCCAGAAATTCAATGAAGCGTTTATACATGTAACCAATACTTTTTTCTTAACTCTCTGACGTACGAGTATATAGAAAATTAGCCTAAAAAGGTTTACTAAATCACTGGTCTATACGCAAAAGTATCCCCAAAAATGTTTAGTAATTCGCTTAAGTGTACAGAAATATAGCCAAAAAAGGTTTAATCAATGAAGTGTATAGCGAAATGTCCCAAAAATGATTCGCTGAAGTGTACAGAAAAATAGCCAAATAATGTTAACTTTACTGTCATTATCTATTCAACTTTAATAAGCAATTTTTGTGTTCAGTACTATTTTGCATTCTTTGTTAGAAAATACCAGTCATTTACTAAGGATACATTTATGACTGTTTTACGGAACATTTAATACTATTTGTGGCCTGTTTTAAACCTGATTAAGTGTAATTAAGTTTAACCAAACTATTTTATACTAAACACGGATGTATTTTCTGTTAGAATTATTAACCAGAAGTTTATTTTCCTTCATAAATGACAGAAAAATAAATAACCAAGTCATTAAAATAGGTTTTCAAGAAATCAGGATTTCGTTCTGAAAAAGACACAAGTTAAAAAATAGAGAATTCATTCTAGAATTGATGCAAGAACATTTCTGAAAAGTGTAGAAAAGTTGCTCATATAATTTGCATATACGTTACAGAGAACGACACTGTTTGTGGGTGGCTTGGTGTTCTGAAGTATGGTACGTAAATAAAAAAAAAAACTAAAATAAATGAAATAGAATCAGGGTTCAAAGAAGACACTGAAAGAACGTTGAATTTCACTCAATATCCTTCGCTGTCAATCATGACCTTCTTCTCTCATTCGGGATTTATAGGATGACTGCAGATGTGTCAGCTGACTCCACCACCCACCCCCACCCCCCACCCTAACCCCCAACCCCAACCCCCACCCCTCCCTTAAAGGCCATCACATTTATTGGGAGAGGTTTCTTGCGTTGCTTTAGCAACGCGTTAATCATCAATAATTTGATGATTTATTTACATTTCTTACTTATTTATCTTTTCATTTGTTCATATCGAATTTTCTTATAACTTTTGTCTTCTTTCTGTATTTCCTATTATTATCTATAACTTCTTTCAAATGGACACCTTCATATTCTTTGGAAGCTTCAATTTCAAGTCAATGGCTCCTGTGGGCTTGTTCCATAAGAACAGGGTTAATCTTCTCAATAATAATAATAATAATAATAATAATAATAATAATAATAATAATAATAATAATAATAATAATAATAATAATAATAATATATATATATATATATATATATATATATATATATATATATATATATATATATATATATGTGTGTGTGTGTGTGTGTGTGTGTGTGTGTGTGTGTGTGTGTGTGTGTGTTACTGTCCATATTCACCAGAAATACGTATTTAGTCGTTAATTTCCATACACCTTTTGCATAGGCCGGCTACCCATTGAAAGGAATTGACAGAACTGAAAATAAATTATGCAAGCCTACCCTTCTCTTGTACGATTTAAACAACATGAGGCAATTTTTTCTTTTCAGATTATACATACATACATACATACATACATACATACATACATACATATGTTTGTATATATATGTATAAACATGTATAAAATGTGTGTGTGTGTGTGGTTAAAAACTCAAACACCCAAATGTTTTATTTTGAATGGATTTATTGACCTCTTAATTTCTCGATTGTTTCATCGTTTAGAAAAATTTTCCAAAGAATCCCAAATGGAAATTGAAAAAACTCTCCCTTCCCACATACATGAATAACCAAGCCTGTCTCATTAGCGGCCATTTTAACGAGAAACTATTATCGAGAGAGCGAAGGCGAGGATAATTAGAGTCTTTCGAGAACCGCTGACGCCATCTTGCTGAAATTCAATGACAAACTTACGAGGAAAGGGATGGAATATTCAGGCTTTGAAACGCTGTGATTTCTTGTTTTTCATAATTAACGTGTTTTTTATTTTGCGCGCAATTTTTGTGTTTTGCTAACGAGTAAGGAATTCTTTCAGAGAGAGAGAGAGAGAGAGAGAGAGAGAGAGAGAGAGAGAGAGAGAGAGAGAGAGAGATTTCCGGCTTCTCATCTTCTCATTAAGAACTTTTTTTCCATGTTTTGGACTTCAAATCTACAGGAGTTCTAAGACGCTTCTGAAAACCTGCCCGGAAAATTGCTGAGTTGAATGACACGATTATATGTCAATGATTGTTTGGAAAGCATTTCTGTCGCCCTTGCAATGTCTCCCATTAGAAGAAAAGATCACAAAATAAAAAAAATAAAGAGGGGGAAATAGGAAGATTAGAAAAGAGGACACAAAATAAAAAAGTAAGGAAGGGGAAATAGGATAATTGGAATCTTCCTCGCGAAAAGAAACTTTGCATAAAAACCTATCAAAAGCTTTCACTTGCAAGTGTATTCCTCCATTCACTCGAGACGCCATTTGACGTCTGAAAACACCCTTTAAGTCTTCAGAAATCCTCGCCAAAGGGAATATTCTTTTTATCTTCGTCATTACGAAGCATCCCTATGTTCCTCCCACTTTCATATTTCGTTTTAAGATATGATATCGGAATATGGAAGCAAAAGCAACGCTAACATATCATTATCTTTTATTTGTGAAAGTGGACACGCAACCGATACCAAACTTGATATTCCCTTCGCCATTTCTGAAGGTGACTGACGCGTAACTCTGATATTTTGCAAAAGATTCAAGAGAAAGCTCGAAGTCTCCCTGAATTCAGAATATTATTGGCTTGAGGATGCTTATCCTAGTCGGCAACTTATTGCAGACACATCACAAACAAGTTATATACAAGTTTACAACTTATTAGTAGTTCTAATCTGTGCTTCCTACGATTATCCAGTATCTGCCAAGGTTCGTTCTCCACTTAGGTCGTTGACTCGTTTCAAAATCTATTCTAAGCACGAGGAGAGAGAGAGAGAGAGAGAGAGGGGGAAATAACTATATTATTTTACAATTAAATCAGATGATCGTCAATACAGCAATTTAATGGTAGACCTTAGTTCTAAAATATATAAATAGAGCGCTTATGAGACGCAATTCCACTTCACACATTGCACAAGTTGCAAAGCCTATTGCATCAACAAAAGCCCCCACTCGAAATAAATCATCTAATCATCAGTTCTACGAATTGTAACCTAACAACATCCCTGACGCTGATTCATAGTTGAGACAATCAATAGAAACTCCATGACAAAATATTGGAGAACCTTCGCCACCCCCTCTCTCTCTCTCTCTCTCTCTCTCTCTCTCTCTCTCTCTCATTAGAAATGAGGCCTGTCATTAAAATCTTTTTTATTATCTGGTTTATTTGCTCAATGGAGCGTTTATTTATCACCTCTCTCTCTCTCTCTCTCTCTCTCTCTCTCTCTCTCTCATTAGAAATGATGTATATCATTAAGGTGGTTTTTATATTGCTCAATAGAGCGTTTGTTTTATCTCTCTCTCTCTCTCTCTCTCTCTCTCTCTCTCTCTCTCTCTCTCTCTCTCTCTCTCTCTCTCATTAGAAATGAGTATATCAATGGTTTTTAAAATGTTTATTTTTTCATCAATCTTTAAAATGTTTATTTTTTCATCATCTGATTTCTTGACTAAAATAGATCGTTTATTTCTCATCTCTCTCTCTCTCTCTCTCTCTCTCTCTCTCTCTCTCTCTCTCTCTCTCTCATTCCAATCAGCAGAGTACATCTGGGAATTCATTATCGACCAACCTGATCACTCAGCAGGAGGGACCGTGAGTTAGGAATCCTCCTCACACTGAACTTTATCTATTCGTCTCATTTCTCTGAGTAACCTGTGATCGTAGTTCTGAAATATTGGACGCATTTTCGATGAGAAGGTTTCCCCTTCGAAGTAATTGCGGTATTTGCGTAAGCTTCTGATGGGGTGGTATCAGGTCGTAATGACTGCGGTGTCAGAAATTAATAAATTATTGCCCAACAAAGGACACCATCTTGCAATCGTGCAATGATAACGTGATTTTGTAAGTAGCGGTCGTGTATTATTGATATGGTTTCCGTGTCATGTCCTTAATTTCTAATGGAAGACATGGCAGTTTAATTTATACCAAATTATTCTTTAAGCCAACGAGATAAATATCACCGGAGTCATATCCTCAGCAAGAAAAAAAATTAATAAAATAAAAGATTTTTTGTGGTACGACATGAAATATCTGCTTTCGGTGTTGTCCAGGGATTGCCATGTCAGAGACTGCCAGGCATACGATGTATGTCTTCGGTATATTATGCATGACTTTGCCTTTTAAGTAACTTTGAATGACGGTTCAAACTAAGGTACGCGCCCTCCAAGGGATATTCTCCACATTCCACGTGTAAATACTTCCATTTGCGCAATGATTAAGCTTCTTATTTTGTTCCTACTTTATTTTATTTCTGCCGCGTACGACAGTTTCGTTCAGTCACTGTATAACTGTTGTGGAAAGACCCGGAACCACATTTGCTTTGTTGCCACGCATCGTTCTTGTTTACCAACCGTTTATCTGTCATTTTATTGCTGAATCTTTCAATCATACTTCGTGTAAGCAAAAGGTATTTGCCAGAAGTTAGGAGGAAATCAGCCAACTAAGAATATTAGAAATTTATGCGAAGTAAATGAGCCATAAAAATTCATTACTCTAAATCCTGAATCAGGCAACATTAACATTGGTGAATAATTATCAGGCTGAATGGATATGAACGCGAGAATGTATATTTGTGCAAAAAAGCAAGGGAAACACTCTGGGAACTAAATCTCTCTCTCTAGATGCATATATTTATATATATATATATATATATATATATATATATATATATATATATATATATATATATATATATATATATATATATATATATACACACAACACACACATATATATATATATATATATATATATATATATATATATATATATATATATATATATATATATATATATATATATATATATATATATCTCAGTAAGATACAAATGCCAGTGAGGTGGCATCAGAGGACGACAAGATATACGCTTGGTGATACGAGGTCGGAAGAATAGTCTTTAAATCTATTTGTTTGCTTGTTTGTTTTTTTCTTTCTGTTCGATCACCTACTGTACTGTA
>NC_089769.1:22500-64994 GCF_040412425.1 Macrobrachium rosenbergii | reverse complement strand
GAGAGATATATACGTATATATATATACATGTTTTTTTAGCAGTTTTTCTCTTTCACAATTTTCTTTTTTTTTTTTTTTGGTCGCCTGTGTGGCATTAATTTCTTTGACACTGACTTTTTATATTTTCTCATTTACACTTTTAGTCTTTATATGTGTGTGTGTGTGTTTGCGTGGTCATC
The DNA here is from genome assembly GCF_040412425.1 of Macrobrachium rosenbergii. Classification (NCBI taxonomy): domain Eukaryota; kingdom Metazoa; phylum Arthropoda; class Malacostraca; order Decapoda; family Palaemonidae; genus Macrobrachium; species Macrobrachium rosenbergii. The sequence goes on along the minus strand of NC_089769.1, from coordinate 64,815 downwards.
TTAGGTAACGAGTCCCCTTTTACCGACGTGGCTGAACAAACTGTTTCCTCACCTTACCTCTGATGTCAACGGTTTTAATAAGGCTAATTTCAAAAACATTTTGCAATCCAATACAAGGAATTTAAACTTCAAAATATAATATCATAACAGAGATTTTAAAGTTCAAATGTGATATCCAATACGACCATTTCAAAGTCCTGAGCGGGGCGCCGAAGCACCCAGTGTCGACGATTGTAGTCATTGGTCATTTAAAGGGGCAGCTCCCCAGTTGAACTTCGCTTCGCCAGGGTTTCTTCGGCGCCTTTGTTGACTCTCGTGAGTTCTCTTAGTCAGGTTGTGTTCTCATTTTGTGCGACTGTTCTGTGCTGTTCTCCTTTCTTGGCCGTTTGTTCACTTGGTAAGTCTTTTTTAACATCGCATAACTTTTTTTTCTTTTTAGACTTTTGCGTCTATTGTTGTAATTAACTAATATTCATAACATCGTATGTATTTTTTTTTGTATCTATTAGTTTAATTAGTTAATGCTCGTGTTGATTTTATGCTGTTGCCATTTTTAGCTTTTGAGAATGAGACGCATATATATACGTACATACATACATACATACATACATATATATATATATATATATATATATATATATATATATATATATATATATATATATATATATATATATATGTATATATATATATAATCTATCTATCTGTATATACATATACATGTATATATAAATATATATTTATATATGTGTGTGTGTGTGTGTGTGTGTATATATATTAGTATATATACAAATAGATAGATTTTGAAGGGTGTATGACAAGGGAAAAGACTGAATTTCCTTTCGTAATGGCATATACAGTAAGCTCTGACCTTACATCGTAAACGTATTTTCTCGAATAAGATGGATGAGTGTATCATCACACAAGTAAAATTTTAAAAATTATCATTTAAAAATACGCATTTTAAGGGGAGCTTCGTTACAAGATATGTTTGTCATTTACAAAAATACATTAAACGTTCCATTCCTTAATTATAAATATCCAGCCCCATCTATTAGTACACACAAGTTTGTATTTTTTTTAATATTCGATAGATTTTTTTTTTATTTCTCTCCATTGAGCTTAGAAGTTCCATTAACAAGAACAATTAAGTGAATCCAATCAGAGATAGATATCTTAAAATTACTAATAATGTTACGTGCTAATGAATTTCCATTCTTACAGTTGCACCCAATTTTCTCTGTAATTTCACGAAATTGAAAGCCTAGATAATTAAGAGCAACTTCAAAAGAAGGTTTCCTTAATTACATAGAATCACAAATATTTTCAAGGTAATTTCCTGACACTTGACTTGTCTCTCTTCAGCAAAAATGTTTACCTAGGCTACATAATAATTCCGACGACAGTAAAATTAACATCAAAACAAGGTTTCTTTTATTGCATAAGATCACACGTATTTCCTACGTAATTTCATAAACCTGAAATGCATATTTTTTGAACAACAATCTTTATCTAGGCTACGTAAATTTAACATCAAAATAAAGCCTGGCTCTAAGACTGAGTATCACTGCATTCTTGGAAAACATGGCATCATTGTCAGGCAGACAGAGGCCTGTGATCATTCTCAGCAAAGTCTGGAAAGAGAATTCCAGCCGAGATTCCAGCTCACGTAGTTCCAGTCTTAAATTTCTCTGGTTTGCTCTTCCCCCCATGAAGTCTTTGACCTGGAAATGATTTTGGGTTGAGGGAATTTCTGTCAAATGGAGCTTATTGAATTTTGCAGTTCACGAGAGAAAAGATTTCAAAATTGGCTTATGTTATTTTCTTTATAATATTTCGTTACGTTAATTTCGTATAATATTTCATTACGTTAATTTCTAATAATGTTTCATGACGTTCATTGTTAATAACATTTTGTTATGTTAATTTAGAATAATATTTCCTTATGTTAATTTCTAAAAATTTCATTATGCTAATTCCTCATAATATTTCATTATGTTAATTTCTAATAAAACTTCATTTTGTTAATTTCTAATAAAATTTCATTATGTTAATTTCTAATAATATTTCATCATGTTAATCTTTAATATTTCACGATTTCCAGTTAATATTTCTAATGATTATTAACTATCACACACTTATATCATCAGAGCTCAAATCGTTCATCACCCTCCCCCCATCACCAACTCCCCGCCCCCCCCCCCCCCACCCATAAATTCTACCATTTACAGTCTTTGTTTCCCGAACGGAAAAGTAGAAGCTGAGACCAATATTCATTTTAAAGACTATTCAAAGTATCAGTGTTTTGCCTGTTTCGTAATTTTCATGTGATCTGAAATTCGTATCTTGATATATAAAGTCCACTGTCTATCTTTATATTCATTTTGCTTTAGTGCATAGCCCAGATTCTATATGATTAATAAATTTTGCGTGTAACTGTAAAGAAACTTTAAGCAAATTCAAAGCAATATAAGATTATAACATACTTTGTTGCACAGCTCAGATGCTATTATATGATTAACAAATTCTAAGTTTAATTGTAAAAACTATAAATTTTATACATTAGAAGCACAAAGTAATTTTATAATCACTTAGTACTTCAAAGGTATAAAATGCCTTTCGTTGCTTTGAGTTTTTTTTATTTAAAGCGCTGTTTTTAATTTAAATTATTTTCTATAATTAAACGTAGAGTTCATTAATCGTATAGTACCTTAACTGTGCACTGAAGTGAAAAAGGTATATGAATTTCATAATTAATATAATAATAATTCTATCCTTTTGACAAGAGAAGACCCAAGAGTTATAAGCAATTTCACTTCGAAAAAGACAGACACATCGATTGAAAAAGCAGCAAGCAGACCTTTGTCGAATACGAACTTAGCCGCGAAATACTTAACATAGAAAGACCGTTATAATCCTGACGGAGAAGGATACAGGAAAAGGACCAATAACGTTACGTGAAGGTGAACTCCAAAGTCGCTATAAAAGACAGAGCGATTTAGTTCCTTAAGGCAACGGTCGACGTTATGACGGGACGAACCGATAGATAGATATAACCATTTTGAGTCTCTGGGGAATATGATGACGTCATTTCCGCTTGAATAAAGATAGGAGGCCCATGAAAGGTTTGCGAGATTGAGAGTGAAAGGGGGAAAACGGAATGTGACTTTCTTTTGGTAATTTTAGAAAGGAGAATGTGTGAAAATACCGGGGTAATTAGCAATAGTCTGACCAGTTTTCAATAGAAATTTTCTAGTGTTGTAACAGAAATATATAGGAATGATTCCTTTCTTTAGGATTTTCGTAACGAGAAGTGAAGATGTGACAGAAACTAAAAATATTTACTTATTTATTAATGTATTTATCTCTCTATTTCATTTATTTATTTAAAAACTTGACCCAATTCAGAAATCCCTACGATGCGACAGGAATGTCGAGACATATTCAGGATAAAATTAATTTTCTGGCCCATTAATATTCCTTGGCAACCCGGTAAAAAGTCAGTCAGATGCAAAAGGACAAATATTTGTTAAATTCTTTAAAAAAAGGAGTTTTCATGCGCACTGAGAAGAGGTCATGAAGTGAACATAAATGCGAATCTTGACACAATCAAAATGCCCTAATGTCTTGCTTAGGAAGAACATCATTAATTTGAAGACTTTGTCATTCAGGGGAAAGTGTGGCTGTCATCTGCCTGAGCCTAATGATATTGTTGTATGCCTGAAGTTATTATCAGTCAGATATATTATTTTGAGCGTTTATTAACGAACAATTCATTATACATTTATTTCACATTTTCCCACTTGGCAGTATGAATGCATTATCGTCCTTGCACCTTGAAACTTTCAAGCCCCTGTGACGATAACCACTTTTAAAATGGCCAAATAATCCTTTGGTCTGTGAATGTCCAGGTTTGGCCTTCATTAAACGAATAGATTCTCATATTTAGTTTTTGAATTCTGTTCCATAAATGACATCAGTAAAGACGGAAATGACGTGTTTTGGTTCCATAATTGTGTTATGATATTGGTCTGATATCACAAATGAAAGTTTAGAATGACAATATTTAAGAATGTAATTGATAGCATGAATTAGAGGAAACTTAATATTAATTATATTGATATTATATTTCCTATCAAGCTACTTATAAGAGATCAAACAGGCATCTCATCTAAATAACATTCACAGCAATTTTGTTTACCAACAGTATTCTTAGTCGAAAGGTGAGCTCAATTTTATAACCAGCATGAGAGTAGTATGATGAAGTTTCTAAATGCTCGGGAAATGATTTCTTTTTGAAGCCAAATGCTCATCAGGTGATATTCTTTTGAAGCTTTGCAAGCTGGCACCCTCACCTCTTGACGAAATAATTCCACAATTAGCATATTTTGGAAATATTAAATTCTTTTGCAAAGGAGAATTCAAGGTCTTATTGAGGTAATTTCTGCTGAAGTTTCCCTTTATCACAAATTCTAGTTCTTTTCTAGCGTAAATTTTTTTCTCTTAGACTGCGTGCACTCCTCAGATACTACTTTTAACAATGCGAATAACTTTGATATTCAATTGCAAAAGCTCCCCATAGGGGGTGTAGTGCCGTCAGTGCACCTCACGTGGTGCAATGTAGGCCTTAGTTAGTGTTCTTTGCAGCGTCCCTCTTTAGCCCCTAGCTGCTGCAACCCTTTCATTCTTTTCATTCTCTTTCTTCCATCTTACTCTCCACTCCACCCGCTCTAACTAACAATTGCTTCATAGTGCTTCTTCTTCAACTGCTTTCAGGTTCTCCTCCTCCTGTTGCACTTCTCCTGTCCGCCCTCACATCTTCAAAACTACTGAGGAGGAGGAGGAGGCTAGAGGGCTGCAAAATGATATGTTGATCATCCACCCTCCGATCATCTAACATACCAAATTGCAGACTCAGTAGTTTTTTTTATTTTATTTAAGGTTAAAGTTAGCCGTAATCGAGCGTCTGGCAACGATATTGGCCAGGCCACCACTCGGCCGTGCTTAAAGTTTCATGGGCCACGGCTCATACAGCATTATACCGAGACCACTGACAGATAGATATATTTTCGGTGAATGATTATACGCTGTAGCAGCTGTACAGAAAAATCGATTGCGCCGAAGAAACTTCGGCGCATTTTTTTACTTTTTTTTTTTTGTCGATCATCAACTACGCCATCTATCTGGTTTCTACAGTATAACAGCTTCGTTTTGAACACTGAAATTAAATTCCTTTTCTGTTTTGTGAACGAAGTCAGCGTTATTCGATCCTCGCTTTCTCGTCTTTGCTTTAATGTACCCTTATACTGTATAAGACCGGTTTTATACGAGACCGATTTTATTAGCTGAAGCTTTTCGCACTAAATCTCCCGTCTGTTGATAATAATGCCTCTCTCATCGAATATTGGAAATTCTTCGATAATTCCACGCCTACCTTCACTTCAATGGGACCTCGATAGGGTTTTCGTGTATATGTATATGTATATATATATATATATATATATATATATATATATATATATATATATATATATATATATATATATATATATATATATATATATATATATATATATAATATATAATATATATATATATATATTGAAATATATATATATATATATATATATAGGTTTATATATATGTATATGTACATATACACACACATACACATATATATATATATATATATATATATATATATATATATATATATATATATATATATATATATATATATATATATATATATATATATGTGTGTGTGTATATATATATATATATATGTATATATATATATATATATATATATATATATATATATATATATATATATATATATATATATATATATATTATGCACAACAAAATTTGCCATGTTAATACTTTTTCAAGAATTCTAGATTAGAATTGAAATACTTCATTACAGATACATACACAATTTACACACGCTCTCATAGCTGAGTGATATTTGTCAAGCGGTCTTTTTAAGCATCTTTAAAAGGCTATCAGATCTCTCTCTCTCTCTCTCTCTCTCTTTATCCTGCCTTGGACCTCCTCTCGTATTTTCAGCGGAGATAAAAGTTATGGCTTTTCGCCGCACTTCATAAAAGCTCTGCTGTCCGATTTATAGATGTCTCCCATCACAAAGACCCATAAATTTTTTAAGGTTTCAACTTTTTATTTAAATGTCGTGAAGGAAGATTTTTTAACACATACACACAGACAAACACACACACACACACACACACACATATATATATATATATATATATATATATATATATATATATATATATATATATATATATATATATATATATATATATATATATATGTATATATATACACATATATATATACATATATATATATATGCATATATATACACATATATATATACATACATACATACATATATACATATATATATATATATATATATATATATATATATATATATATATATATATATATATATATATATATATATATATATATATATAAAATGAATGTGTATATGTGTTAGGCATAATTTGACAAAACAATTTACGCACACTCCACTCGTACATTCCTCCTTGATATTTTTTTCCTTAATTAATTTCTTCTCTCCCGCGTATTTCAGGATCGCAGGATTCTTTCAAATGACAAAAGAAACTTGACTGCTCTCCCCTTCGAAGACTGAAGACCATTTTCCGAGAAATATAGGTATATATATATATATATATATATATATATATATATATATATATATATATATATATATATATATATATATATATATATATATATATATATAAGCGTTAGTGATTTTCTTTTACATGTCCTGATATTGCGTCTCTCCCTTTTCCCCTTCAGAAGGGGGGAGAGTTATTTTTCGCAACATTATTTTTTTTAGTGTATGTGTTCGAAAACGAAGCCTGTTTAAACTGCGTCACACCTGAAGCTGAATAGGAAGCTTTATATTGTGAGGAGGAGTCTCTCAGAATAAAGGAGTTGTTTTTAAACGTCGCTTCATCTGTGTCAACCACCGTCCCTACAAACACTCACGCACATCCGTAGGGGGGTTAGTGCCGTCAGTGCACCTCATGCCAGGCACTGTAGGCATTTTGATTAATTGCAGCGTGCCCTCGGCCCCTAGCTGCTTTAACCCCTTTCGTTCCCTTTACTGTACCTCCTTTCATATTCTCTTCCTTCCATCTTACTTTCCTTAACCCTCTTTCTCCTAACAATTGACTCATAGTGCTTCTTCAACTGCTTTGAGGTTTTCCTCCTGTTACTTAACCTTTCAAACCCTTTACTGTCAATTTCCGTTTCAGTGCTGAATGACCTCATAGGTCCCAGTGCTTGGCCTTTGACCTAAATTCTATGTTCAGTTCAGTTCATACACACATACGCACACACTGCACGTACATACACACATACATACACACAAACATACAAACAAACGGGCACATACATGTACATACACACAAACACACACATACACGCACATTCACATACAGAAAAGGACCCGAACATAAAATCTTAGTATATCATAATTAGAGAATGAACATATTAGTACCTTTCAGCTAGAGTAAGGTGTAGAGCTAAGCAATAACATTAAAATTCCAGTGTGCAAACAAATAAATAGCTTGAAATAAGAAAGTACCCATATTAAGTATTTATGAAAGGGAACATTTAGAATTTCAAATTCAAAATGCTTTACAATTCCGGGGCCGTATTTTATGCAAACATGAATATTCATTCGTCAGGAATCACACGAATCCCGGGGCATTGCAAACGATGCGAAATATTTCAGCGATGTCTGTTGCAGGCCTCCGAATGCATTTTGCATCGGCAATGATGTGGGCATTGTAGCTGCAAGAGAGAGAGAGAGAGAGAGAGAGAGAGAGAGAGAGAGAGAGAGAGAGAGAGATGTTCAACGTACATTGTTGTCACCGTCACAGTTCTTTGATCATGGCTGCTCAGTGGCCAAGAAAAGGATTCGAACCTATTCGGTTCTCTCTCTCTCTCTCTCTCTCTCTCTCTCTCTCTCTCTCTCTACACACACACACACACACACACACACACACACACACACACACACATATATATATATATATATATATATATATATATATATATATATATATATATATATATATACATAATAATACATATCTATATATATATATAAATATATTCTCTTCTCTCTCTCTCTCTCTCTCTCTCTCTCTCTCTCTCTCTCTCTCTCTACATATATATGTGTGTTTATTTGTGTATATATATAAACAAAATATATATATATATATATATATATATATATATATATATATATATATATATATATATATATATATATATATATATATATATATATATATATATATATATATATATATAGAGAGAGAGAGAGAGAGAGAGAGAGAGAGAGAGAGAGAGAGAGAGAGAGAGAGAGAGCGAGAGAGACAAAGGGGAAAGGAACAGGTTAGAATTCTCTTCATGGTCACAAGCAACCTTGATCAAAGAAGTGACGCTAGCTACAATGTACAATGAACAACATCTCTCTCTCTCTCTCTCTCTCTCTCTCTCTCTCTCTCTCCCCTCCTCCGGCTGCAACGGCCGCATCATTGCTGATGCAAAATGCACTCGAGGCCTGTACCAGACTTTGCAGCGTATTTCGCATCGTTTGCATTGCCCCGAGATCCGTTATGATTCCTGGCGAATGAATATTCATGTCTGCATAAAATGCCGTCCCGGAATTGTAAAGCATTCTGAATTTGAAATTCTAAATTGTTCCTTGCATAAATACAACCTCGAGCGCCCTCTTCTTTTATTTAATTCGTTCAATCATTAGGTCTCGATAATTTCTTTGTTTATAGACGGGTCTCTTAATGTTGTTGCCTGCTGTTTATGTAAACAAAGGGGAAAGTCCTTTTATTCATGTTTAACTTAACTGACTGAAGTTTCTTTGCTAGGTTAAGTGACAGCCCAGAAGGGCCCCAGGAGACAACAGTAAAAGTTCCCAAGCGATTATAAGTTACTGAGGCGTAGCTGAGAGAATATATATATATATATATATATATATATATATATATATATATATATATATATATAAATATATATATATATATATATATATATATATATATATATATATATATATATATATATATATATATATATATATATATATACCTAAAAACCAATGGCCTTTGAGGAAAAGTCCTGATACTCGAGAAGTTTTACGATAAACAATCTTAATAATCATGAGATCATTTTCTATCATTTTCGTTTTTCTAATTTGATGTTTACACCTCTGTTCCAATATCTGAATAGTTTCATTCAAAGTCTTGTCTCGTATCAGTGGACAGAATACGTGTTTACTCTTTCTAAAAACATGTTTACTCTTTTTATAAAAAAATCCACTCCGAACCGTAGGGGATAAATTTGAAAGCTTCTGCTCTTCTGCTCCTAAATAAACCTTCTAAGAGGGAGCTTTAAAAAAAAAAAAAAAAAAAAACTCCCAGAAGTTCTGGCAATTTCAACTTTTATGTCCATCTTCCTGAAGTGCTTCCTGGTAGGCTTGAGGAAAACAAGATTTTTATTTTTTCTGACGAAGTTTAAGGAATTATTGCAATTTCTCTTCGACCTAAAATATTGGGGTTTAGTTATATGCGGCTGCTTTCACAATTACATGTTAAAACAAGTGTTTATAATTAGAGATATTTGCTAATTTTTTGTAAGTAGAGATATTGCTTATTTCTCTCGGGAATACAGTTAATTCTAAGCTTGTTAGTTTTAGGTAATGTTGAAAAAGACTTGTATTTGTTTTTGTTGTGGTATGCTTTAGATAAAATATTTTATATATATATATATATATATATATATATATATATATATATATATATATATATATATATATATATATATATATATATATATATATATATATATATATATATATATATATATATATATATATATATATATATATATATATATATATATATATATATATATATATATATATATATATATATATATATATATATTATATATATATATATATATATATATATATATATATATATATGTATATATATATATATATATATATATATATATATATATATATATATATATATATATATATATATATATATATATATATATATATATATATATATATATATATATATATATATATATATATATATACATATATATATATATATATATATATATATATATATATATATATATATATATATATATATATATATATATATACACTGTATATATAAATTTGACTCAAACTTATTCTAAACTTTCTGTTGAATTCTTAAACGCAAAGACCAGAATTACAGAAAAATAATAAAAATTCTCGGTGGGATTAGGATTAATATTAAGCCTTGTCTCATCAGAATTAATAATCCCATTAGATGGTTCTAATTAAACCACTGTAATTTACTTTTCGTTCGTCATTTATCCCTGAATATATGTAACAGTTAATTAGAGATTAGAACCGTAATTAGCTGCTGATCTGTCCGATTAATTATAAGGCTAGTGTCATTATAGCTTCTCTGAATTACATTTTATGGTCGAAAGAAAATTATAATTAAGCACACAAACTCATGCACAAATATAGCCACTGGTAGATAGATTATCGCTTCTCACTTTCGTTTGTGGGGGCGTTAATAATCATATTATTTGTTCAGTTGTATTTAGATTCATCAAATGAGTTGGAATTAAGTATTCTATAAATACGTTGATTATTTGTAAATTGTGGAATTAATTTTCGAACCAAATTAGTCCTACAGTTTCCCAGGTGTTTTGCATTGGCTACAACTAAAATGTGGAATAGTTTACCTGGAGCAGTTGTGGAATCCTCTGATCTCCAGATGCTTGAGCGAGGAGAAGATTCGTTCCTTCTCATTCCTGCTGACGTCTCCTGAATTTCAGGTGTATCGGTTTTATTTTCTGTTCCCTCACATTCATTCATTTATCACCTTTTCCTATAATTTCTTCCTTTCCCTGCGAGCTGAATTTCCTTTTGAGACCTCTTGGGTTTATTACAATCTGTTGACTCTGTCCGTAAGAGTTTCCAGCTGAAGATTTAAAGTAACAAGCAAAAAAATGGGCCGAAGTTTCTTCAGCGCAATCGAGTTTTCTGCAGAGCATATAATCAAGGCCACCGAAAATAGATCTATCTTTCGGTGGTCTCGGTATAATGCTGGATGAGCCGCGGCCCATGAAACTTTAACCACGACCCTCTGGTGGCTCAGCCTATATCTTTGCCAGACGCACAATTATGGCTAACTTTATTACCTTAATAAGATTAAAAACTACTGAGGCTACAGGTCTGTAATTTGGTATGTTTGATGATTGGGGGTGGGTGATCAACATACCAATTTGCAGCCCTAGCCTCAGTTGTTTTTAAGATCTGAGGGTGGACAGAAAAGTGCGGACAGAAGAAAGTGCTGACAGAAAAAGTGCTGACAGAGGAAAGTGCTGACAGAAAAAGTGCTGACAGAAAAAGTGCGGACAGAAAAGTGCTGACAGAAAAAGGGTGGACAGAAAAAAGTCAGGACGGACAGACAAAGTTGGCACAATAGTTTTCTTGTACAGAAAACTAGACATGAAAGAAAAATCACTTTTAGTAAAATAGATAGATAGATAGATAGATAGATAGATAGATAGATAGATAGATAGATAGCGTTTTCATTTAAGAGGAGAGTTTAGTTTTCCTCGGGTATATGACGACGCAGGTGGGGAAGGAGAAGTATTGGGAAGGTTTTCTGTGGGTGTGTTGATCTCTCTCTCTCTCTCTCTCTCTTATTACACATCACAGGATAAAATGTGTCTCTAGTTTTAATGACAAATGTTCTACCATACGAGAATCATTGTTGACGGTTGTGTGTGTGTGCAAATATATGAGCAAAATGCAATGCAATTAGCATAACAATTAAATAAAACGTAAGGACAGGTCATTGTAAAGATATAAGCCTGAGCCTGTGTTTATATTTATTAATATTTCAAGTAAGAAAGCATCTTGCAATATTTGTCAAGATGACAAATATTGCATATTTTCCCTCCATATCCATTAGATTATTGAAGAACATATCAATTTTAACAATTTTCAACTAACAAGCTTGAACTCAGAATATGTTTCCTCTGCTTTTGACTAACAAATAGCCTAAAATTTTCTTAAGCAGAGGGAATGAACTATTATCTAGTCTACTCTTAATCTCAGTTTTTAAGCTGTTTCTTTGCAATATAACAAATATAAATATACGATTTTGGCTATAGCACAAGCACAGATATTTAAGTTAAATAAAGACCTGCTCAGCCACAGATTTCGTTGAACCGGGAAGTTTAAAATTTATGTGCAGAAAGATTTCCAAATAATCAGCGCACCAGACTTTGTACGAGATGCCCTATGTATGTCCAATAGATATATAGTGTTTTTGTTAGCTTGATATATAATAACTGAGGAGAATTCACAACTCTAAACATTAAACCCTTCACGGATTTCAGTACTCCTTTCTTTTTTGGGGGGAGGGCTAACTGGCGGTATTGCAAAATAATAATAAATAAACAAGTAACGCGAAAATTCATCATAACATCTCGGTCATATAGCGTGTGATAGCGCAGCGCTGCCAGCCGTTACGAGAAAATTTAAAGGTCCCGGGTTGCATTTAAATGGCCATTCTTCTGGGCAGCCACGTCCCTTTGTTTATAAACAATTTTTATTTTATGTACATCTTTCGAGTTATACGTGTTATTTTTGCCTATTTTTTTTTCTTTCTTTCTTCTCGTCATATAGTGTACGATACGTTGGGAGCCGTGGCCTGGTAGTACTACCAAAGGGGCAGTTCCCACTCCCCAGCAGTACCTCAGTACGTGAAAAGTTGTTATGTTTTTGAAAGTGTTTGTGGATGAGGCATTCGATTTCCTTCACGTTTTTCCTTATATTTAAATATTTTGTAATTTATGGTTGCAATAACGCATGAGAAAAGGATCCGATAGATTCAGAGGCCTAAGAATTTGGATACGACAATGAAAAGGCTTGAAAAAAAGTACTTAGTAGGCTACTGTGCAACTGATTTGATTCACGAAAATTTGACTACAAAGCCAAACACTGAGGCACTTTCAGCCATTCGGCGCCCATGACAGTGAAAAGGGAGAGCTGGAGTGGTTGGACACCAAAATGGAAGAAATGAAGGCTATAAAGTGGGTGCAGGTAGGCGCCCAAGGGATGCTCAAACCAGCCTTTAGTAATGCCTTCAGTGCAGTGCACTGACGGCACTAGCTAGCCCTCTGCGGCCTTTCTAAAGTGGTCCAGCGGATATTAGTGGAAGAAGCGTTCGCAACTGGTCTTGCTGTTGTTGGTGAAAGAACTGTTTACAGGTGGTCCTGCTGTTGTTGGTGAAGAGACCCTTTTTCAAAACATGTGGACGAATGTACTTCTCCTGCAGGTGTAAAGGGAGGCGAAATCCGCGAGAAATGACCTCGTTCTGATAGAAGCCCACTGCCCAGAAGTGATGGCATAATGATGCTGAAAGAGAACAGACTAACCAGTATCATCTCAAGTCTTGTGGTGCTTAATCAGTGTTCATTTCACTACAAATTCGACCTTTGATATTAGTAGTGGTTGTCCTGGATGGCGCCTTTCTCTTGAATGTACGCGCAAGCATTCAGACAGAGTTGTATCCTCAACACCAAATAATGGGAGAGATTGAACCAGGAATTAGCAGTCATCTGCAGTGGTTGTAAGTACATACTGTATAATTTTTTGCAATTTTTTGTTTTTGTTTTTAGAGCATAGGAAACGTAATGATAACAGGATAGAAACGTGTCATAGACAAGGCCTTTGGCAGAATAAAAGGTATATATAACATTTAAACTTTTAACAGCATTTCCAGAAAAGCCAATATTCGGCGTTTCAAAGCTGTTTAGAACTCGGGTATTTTTCAGCGTAGGAAATTGATCTAAAAATTATCATATTTCTGAATTCTCTGTCAAAATTCTGTCGATATAGATTTTTCAATTTTTGTGTTCTATGTTGTTGTGCGACATTATTCTAAAATTTTTATAAGTATGGTTTATGATTTTTAGAAAATTCAGAATTATTGTAATTTGGGTAGTTGTATCAACAATTTCCGTGACATGTTTCTTATTGAATGTACATATAATTCCAGTTTTAATTTTGATGTTTATAGAATACGTAGTTATTATGATCTCTTATATGAAAACAGGCAAATGAATTTAAAAAAGAAAAAATGGCCTTAATTCGAAAATGTGTGGAAGAATTTTTATGAAGATTTGTCAGAAAATGCAATAGGTGGACCCATAAAGTATTGTCAAATTGGTCGAAATTCAATGAAAATTAAAACACCCTAAAATTATCCCTTTCACAGAGAAACTAAACCCCGTGAATCTGTTCCCATTCGATTGTTAAAAACGAAATGTGTATTTCGTTCTGATTTTGACTATTTTATATTTATTCAGTAAATCACTGCAATTTACGGGATCTGTTTACAACACGCGGGTTGTGAGTTCCGCTTTCTCAAAACTGTTTTCCACAATAATAACATTCCATTTCCTGCACCAGTAGTGATTTAAATGTGCCTCTTTCATCGAGTGTTACAAAACGAAATACGATTCGGTAAATAATATACGTGGCTGGGAAACTGCTTTTGCTTTCTCATTTAATTTTCTGTATTTTAGAGTTCGTTCAATTTACCTCCTCCGTTGTGGCCGTAAAATTATCACCAGACCCTTCCACAGTTTAGACCGCTTGAATCTGAAGGATTTAATTGCCCTGATGTCTTCGGCCAATATTTTTGTTGTTTTATTCCTACGGCAAGTAGTGCGGAAATTATAGTGCAGATCAAAATTTGACTGAGAGAGAGAGAGAGAGAGAGAGAGAGAGAGAGAGAGAGAGAGAGAGAGAGAGAGAGAGAGAGAGAGAGAGAGAGAGAGAGAGAAAGAAAGAAATACTAACACAATCTATGTATAAAAAAGAACCTTTGCGCTTTCCTAAATACCTGAGAGAGAGAGAGAGAGAGAGAGAGAGAGAGAGAGATCTTTGTAAATAAAAGAAACTTTGTGTCTTTTTAAATAACAGGGAGTGGAGAGAGAGAGAGAGAGAGAGAGAGAGAGAGAGAGAGAGAGAGAGAGAGAGAGAGAGAGAGACAGAGACGAACACAATCTCCGTATAAAAAAGAACCTTTGTGTTTTCCTAAATATCTGAGAGAGAGAGAGAGAGAGAGAGAGAGAGAGAGAGAGAGAGAGAGAGAGAGAGAGAGAGAACCCCAATCTCTTTTTAAAATAACCTTTGTGTTTCTCCAAGTAACAAAAACATCTCAGATTCCTCCCACATGAAACGCAGGCAGGATCATCAGTCAGCTGGAAGTATTACCCCACACATCCGTCTAGAGTGAATGACTTCCCCTTCTTAATGGAGGAAACAGAGCTTAGATGGGATTTGTAGGCTTTATAAAGCCCCGAGAGAGTTGTCAGTGAACATTAGGCCATTCCTGAACGTTGCCACACGAAGTTGATGCAACGTTTGTTGAAGAAGTTAGTTAGTTGCTAAAATACTGAAATATAGAAAACTTGTTTAGAAATATTGGCGACAATGATATTATTTAAGGGAATGGAAAAACCAATTCAAATTTTTCCTTACTTCATTTTTTTTTTTTTACGCAACTTGGATTAATTTGCGTTAGGTATCAGGTTGCTTGTCAGGACTTTTCCAAATTGACTACACCTTTCTTCTGCAGAGAAGTGTCTAGTTTTACTGACTCTCTTTCTGCTTAAACTTTCTTCACATATTCTCCATGGACACCTCCCTGTGGTCCAAGTGTGCCCCAACTGAAGAAGTCATCAAAACTTTTGCCTTCAGAATATTCGTCGTTGGGAGGGAAAACATCTTTTCTTGCTGTGGGAAGATTCATAGGAAATCGTTTTAAGGCGCGATTTTAGTACTATTTTTTTTTGGAATACGATAAACGATCACGGCAAACAGTCATTTTAGTTTTCTGTAAAAGAAAGCTATTGTGCCGGCTTTGTCTATCCGTCCGCACTTTATTCTGTTCTCACTTTTTTCTGTCCGCACTTTTCCTGTCCGCCGTCCGATCTTAAAAAATACTGAGGATAGAGGGCTGCAAGTTGATATGTTGATCATCCACCCTCCCATCATCAAACATAACAAATTGCAGCCCTCTAGCCTCAGTACTTTTTATTTCATTTAAGGTTAAATTTAGCCATAATCGTGCTTCTGGCAACGATATAAGATAGGCCACTACCGGGCCTTGGTTCAAGTTTCATGGGCCACGGCTCATACGGGATTATACTGAGGCCACCGAAAGATAGATCTATTTTTGGTGGCCTTGATTATACGCTGTATCGGCTGTTGTATAGGAAACTCGATTGCGCCGAGGAAACTTCGGCGCATTTTTTACTTGTTTATATATAATATAATGGACAGCCGTTTAAATAACCCCCAAAAAATAAGTATTAATCTCAAAGATTATGGCGAATATCCCCAAAACAACAACAGCCACAATTCAGAATGATTTCAATACGATCGTTGCAAGGCGATAAAAGGTTCCATTAGTCTGAGAATGAGGGTTATAAACATAGAATGAACATTCAGTTTCACAAGCAAGAATAAAGTGCTTGGGGATGTTAAAACAAACATATTTACACATTGTCACAAATTAATGTTATTCTCAAAATGTTGCCATTAATCAGCAGGACTCAAAACGAGAATGTAATATAAATTTGTGGCTGCAGAAATATTCATAGCCCTTTTTTTTCCGTTCCATTTAACCTTGCATGTAACCATCTGCCTGCCTGGCTTTGCTTTGCAATGAGTTTACGGTCTGCCTCACATATATAGCTTTTATTATACCAAAACAAATATTCTATGAAAACAGCAAGTCTGCCTCGCATATATAGCTTTTATTATACCAAAACAAATATTCTATGAAAACAGCAAGTCTGCCTATATATATATATATATATATATATATATATAGCTATTATATATATAAAACAGCAAGTCTATATATATATATATATATATATATATATATATATATATATATATATATATATATATATATATATATATATTTATATACAAAACAAACAAACAGCAAGTACATATATACATATATAAAACAAATATTCTCCCCTCCCTTCCTCCTCCCGCCTCCTCCCTTCCCCTTCCATCCCCTTCCCCTCCCTCACCTTCACTCCTCCTCCAACATAAGCTTAAAAACTATTTTAAACTATAAAATCTCACTAAAATATTTTAAAAATACTTAAAAGAACATTTTAGTAAAATATCATAGAAAACACTCAGTACCAAATGGCAACACCGCCTCTCTAGCTTTAAAAAGGGGTCTGCCTCACAGAGCCATTTAATTAAAATCCAAAACAAATTGAATCAAATAGTTCAGTTTGAATGAAGACCTTTAAATTCTTTCCGGCGAACGGATGATTTAATTCCCCAGCAAGTCTCCCCTCCCCTCCCCCTCCACCCTCCACCCCCACCCACACTCATTTGCGGGAGTCAGCGAACACCTGTGTCTTCGGAAGCCCATCAGGGCATTTAAATCGGGCCTCGGCTTCACTGTAACGGGGCTCTCGATTGGCGGGAGTTTAAATGCCGTCTTTATGTGTTTAAGGCGCGAAGAAAAAAAAAATTTAGGCCGATGTGACATCGCTATTGATTTTTTTATATAATTTAACAAGTAAAGTTTCATCTTTTTTCGTCTCAATGTTATTATTGCGAAAATTCATATGGAATTTCATTGAATATATACTTTACTGCTCACTGTCATTGAAAATGCTTTTCTTTCCTGTGATTAATAACTCTGTCTAGAATTCATTGCTTTAAATGAACTTCTTAATCAAAGCCACACCACTTGTTACGTTCTTTCTAAGGTAAATGATCAACTGTCATTCAGAGTTTTCCTGGGCAGAGCGGGTTGGTCAGCTAGTATGTATGTATACACATACTCGTGTGTGTATATATATATATATATATATATATATATATATATATATATATATATATATATATATATATATAGATAGATAGATAGATAGATAGATAGATAGATAGATAGATAGATAGATAGATAGATAGATAGATAGATAGATGGACAAAAACTAAGAATCTTAAGTTTTGTTTAAAACTTTACAGAATCCGTTACACTACCATTCTCTCTCTCTCTCTCTCTCTCTCTCTCTCTCTCTCTCTCTCTCTCTCTCTCTCTCTCTCGTTCCGGCATTTTATTGAAGTTATGTATCATGCTCACCATGTGGAGACATAAAACGAGAAAATGGAGTAATATTTCGTGAAGATTTAGGCCCTGTTCACAAAACTCCTCTCGTGTCTTTTCCCATCACCCGGAAAGCGCCAGGGATCCAGAATGATACACCTTGGATAAACAGAAAGAAAAGACAGCAGTTTTGTTTCTGTGATACTTCTGAAAATGACAAGGCATTCGAGGCACTGTGATTCTTCGTTTTGGAATGTGAAGACAGAGATAGGTCTTTCTCATTAATGTGTTCGTATTTTCATCCATAAAAATTCAACTTGAGAAGATTTATGTATCTCTAAATTACCAAGACAGAGGTTTATCTCTTGCAATCAGCCGCAGAGGGCAAAGTTATACCTTGTTCTGACATACTCGTAACTTTTCATAACTACATCTGTTACGGATTTAGCATTTAATTGTAAGCATATATTTTAGTTAAAATAATAGGAAAATTTTCAACTATTATTTTATGAAAAATAGCTTCTGCATAAACACTTATTTCATTTAGCTTTCCTCCCAAAGAATTCGACAAATATTGAAGTTTCGAAGTTACAATTCAGTCCGGTATTTTCCGTCGGTAAGATACATTGAATCGTTTCTACTCGTATGGCTATCACAATTATTGTCATCCATTGCAACCTATCTACATTTGTTTTATCCCCAGAATGTCTGTCTAGTCGTTTCCCGTTCTCTCTGGAGCTTCCACAATTCCTCTTCTCTTGGTTGCTTTTGTCTTTTCCCAGTTGCTTCTTTCCCTTTGGTGCTTTTCCCTTTTCCCTACTATAGGTTGTTCCAAAACTGTTCGTCATTGCTCAGTCTCGTCATGTTTTTCATAAAATGTCTCTGTTTACGTAAGCAAACAGAGACAGTCTAAATTTCCCCTGCACCTCCAGTTTTAAACGATAGTACAACGAAATGCGACAAATCCATTTCCGTTTCATATAAGAGGAAAATAAAGACACAACCATGGAAGAATCTTTGCCTCAATAATGTTAAGAAGTCGTCCGACCATTATGATATAAAGATCAGTTATCCGCCGCAGGCTCTTTCGTTAATCTCTCTTTCGAAAAATATTATTCGTGAAGAAAATGTTAAAGGATGATATGCCTAGCACGCTTGGGCAAAATTAATTCCCCATGTTCCTCGGAAAAGTCTTTTACCCTACGGACATAAACCTGCTAAAAAAAAAAAAAAATAGACTTCCTTCAATATATATTTTTTTTTAGGTTTTTAACCTTAACATTCTGAGCAGGAAAGATAACGTTTACATAATAGACAGATAGATAGACTGATAGATATTTTAATTCTGAACATCTATTTTTCTATAACATCTTTTATCAACGTATTTCACTCACGTACGGACTCAAAAACTTCTCTTAAATTCCTTGAAAGACAACAGACGCTTCATATGAGACGAAATCCTCCCACCAGGGAAGCCATTAAGCCATCTGACCTGAGGTCACGAGCCGACCCCGTTATGACACCTCGAACATGACCCAATGACTTCGCGCCGCATGAAAACGACCTCGTTTGCCAGACTTCGCTCGTTTGTGACTTCTGCCCAGTCGTTAACAAAACACAAAGGCTGCGTCTGGTTCGTGGGAAAGATCCTCTCTCTCTCTCTCTCTCTCTCTCTCTCTCTCTCTCTCTCTCTCTCTCTCTCTCTCTCTCTCTCAGGCGATATGGCTTCGAAATGTCGTTTCCATTTATTTTTCCTCCCCTTAGAGGGGTAGTGCATTCTGTGCACCTCATGCGGTGCACTGTAGGCATTACTTAAGGTTCTTTGCAACGTCCTTTCGGCCCCTAGCTGCTATAACCCCTTTCGTTCCTTTTACTGTACCCCCTTTCATATTCTCTTTCTTCTATCTTACTTTCCTCAACCCTCTTTCTCCTAACAATTGATTGATAGTGCTTCTTCAACTGCTTTGAGGTTTTCCTCCTGTTACTTAACCTTTCAAACCTTTTACGGTCAATTTCTGGTTCAGCGCTGAATGACCTCATAGGTTCCAGTGTTTGGCCTTTGGCCTAAATTCGATATTAAATTCAATTCAATCTTTTTTTTTTATTTATTTACTGACAAGAAGCATCTGGGATTCCGTCCGTTTTGAAGCACGGTTTTTCTTCTGCGATGAAATATCAATGGAAAGATCGTTGTTTTTTCAAGTTTCACTCGTTCAGAGTATTTACTTATTCAGGCCAAAAAAAGGAAGACTTCTGAAGGAATTCTACTTTTTGTTTTACAAGGGTAACATTCAAGTTGTGTTTATTTGAAACACGTTGTAAATTAACGAATCTCTATGAAAAACAGTATATATATACAGTACATATACTGTATATATATATATATATATATATATATATATATATATATATATATATATATATATATATATATATATATATATATATATATATATAGAGAGAGAGAGAGAGAGAGAGAGAGAGAGAGAGAGAGAGAGAGAGAGAGAGAGATACGTTGAAGAACTAACGGCAACTGTATAACTGCAATTGCTTTTTTTTTTTTTTACAACAGTCATCATAAATCAGATTTGACTGAGCGATCTAAATAGCATACTTGGTAAATAAAGTATCCGTGACAATGGACGAGAGAGAGAGAGAGAGAGAGAGAGAGAGAGAGAGAGAGAGAGAGAACGCCACATTCCCCTCCGCTACTGGTTTAGATGAAAAATATTTGCATTCTCAATGGGACAATTTTTTTTTTTTCACAATGGCCCGAACGCCGTAGGCGAGAAGCGAAGCTACTTCCCGCTGAAGCTTTTAAGCGGAAGGGGATTTGATGCTTATGTGACTTTTTTAGTCTTTTCAGTTCTGTTAGGTAGGTCGAGGCGAGGGTTAGAGGGTCTGAGAGCGAAAATACGATCCATTTAGAAACTGTAGAAATGTTCTGCCTCTTTGCTACGGCTCATCGTCATAAATGTACGAGATATGGATTGAATAAAAAAAAAAAAAAAAAGGAGTCGAAAGAGAGAGAGAGAGAGAGAGAGAGAGAGAGAGAGAGAGAGAGAGAGAGAGAGAGAGAGAGAGAGTTAAAACCATAACGCTGCCGCTGGTGTGTCCATAAATATTTCGTTTTCAGTTCTAAACTCGTAAAGGATTTGTTTCCCAAATTCGTATCTGCTCTCAAGTGTATAGTATATAATATAATAATGAAGTAGTTGAATCATTTTCCAGTGAATTAAATGAGATAATAAATTTTTATTTTCAAAATATTATGGTGTTCACTTGACAGAAGTTACAGAAGGTAATGGGAAATACAGAAAAAATTAATCAGTTGTTAGACATAGCCCTCAGTATTATATGTGCAAGTGAAAGGAGGTTATTCATGTGGCTTAAGCTTTTACTGGGCAAATAATTTAGCTTGGAAGCTTAACTCTTGATAGATACGTAATAACAGTTATAGTTCATTACGCCAAATAAGTTACACCGTTCCAACTCAGGTAACAAATAGTTTCTTGTAGCTTTCCTTTTTTTAAATAACACCTACAAACAAAGTAGGTGCCTGAAACAGAACTGTATTTTAGCGAGTAATGAAATTCACCTTGAAAATTTACTATTTATTATCTTTTAATTTATTTATTTATCTGTTAATTTTTTTCTTTTTTAATAAGTGATCTCTTCTTAATGTATTTCCCATTACCTTCTGTTACTTCATTCGATTGAACACCATAATATTCTTTGGAAGCTTCAATTTCAAGCCAATGGACCCTGTCGGTTTATCCCATACGAATAGGACTCATTTTCTGAATAATAATAATAATAATAATAATAATAATAATAATAATAATAATAATAATAATAATAATAATAATAATAATAATAATAATAATAATAATAATACCACATAAACTGAAAAAGCTCTTGGGAGCATCCAATTAGCAAACAGATAAACATGCTTATTGATTATAATATTTGCGAAAGGGTCTCCTCATTAGAAGGTTCCTCTCCAGCTAGCTAATTAGCGCGGTTTATTCACTGTGTCTGCGGAGGAAATATTTCGAAGTCTAGTTTAAAATTAGACACAATTTCGAAACGAGGCAGAAAGGCTAATTAATCCCTTTCCCAGACGTGATTCCTGATTTTTAGAGAGCGCTGATCTAATCTTACCAATTGGGCATTTTCAGTTTACGTTAACTGACAATAATTGACAGACGTCTTAAGAAACTGTCATACCTGAATTGAAAACAATTGGCATTATTTATTTCATATTAAACGGAATATGAAGCCAATTCCAACTTGACTTCAGGATAGGTATTTTGCGTGGACTTGAAAACGTCAGGAAAATTCAAACTCTAAGCTGGCAATTTATTGTGTCATGTCAACTTGATTTGTCTAAATTTCTGAAGATTAAATTGGCGACGTAAAAGCACGTTGGCAACTTCTGAAAGTGACAATATTTCTAGATTTAAGAATAAAACCGTTTTGGTCAAATGATTTTTCTATACTTTATTTTTGTTAAATTGGTTTTAAGAGATATTTTGATTCACCTGTGAGATCAATACAAAAGAAGCATGTAAGCTTTAAATAGTCAGTAATGTCAATTCGCTCGCTTGATCATATGAATACTTAACTTTGTATTTTCTTGCCAAAGTTGTCAAAACAAAACTGATTCACTATTTTCTTGTCTATGTTTGCTTATAAACTTACCTGCTCACTGTAACCTATTAGACTCCTCTTCCTGTCAAACTGAGTAAATGATGTTTGTGCTCTGATCATTATCCAGTTGTCTACGAAGCGAAGCATCACATAATTAAGTTTCGAGAGCATCTCGTTTCCAGCTCCTCAAAACACAAGACCAAACTTCCAACTCTCCTGGGAAAGAAGAGGCAGAAGGCGGCCTCACGCAATCTTCTTCACTCGGTTTATTTGGCATGTTTATATATATATATATATATATATATATATATATATATATATATATATATATATATATATATATATATATATATATATATATATATATATATATATATATATATATATATATATATATATATATAAATGTATATGACTACCGTATATGACAGTAATAATTTTTCGTCTCATCAGAGAAATATTCATAGGAAAAATCCCTTTGAATTCTCTTACGGAAAGTTATATTCGAAGAAAAGACTTAATGGATATCAGTTCATTTACTCGCAGCAAATTCCTTGAGTTCTGTAACGAAATGAGACCAGTTTTAAACAGGTACTAAAAAGGCCTTAAGCTCTACTTCAGGCTTAGATAATCTTTCGTAAACCTGCATTTGTGATTCATGTTTATTTATATATCAATGTGTACCAATTTCATGAATTATGAATATTAAATTCAAGAAATCTTTGAAAGAGTTGACAGCATTTTCCTAAAAAGAAATCGGTAGTTTCATTCCTTTTTCGTGTTCAAGAAACAGTTTCGCTTTGAAGCAAACTGTTTTCGGAGACACTGGTGCCGCGGAAAATACGAAAATCAGCCAAATATAAGTCTGCAAGATAAACAGATGCTTTCTTGAAAGCCCGAAAAGCGAGAGCAGATTTATTCAGTGTTAACAAACCTGATGCATAAAACATGATACTGGCAGCTAGAGTTCATGGAAGGAAAACGAAAAAAATCTTCGGAAATAAAAAAAATGAGAGCTAAATTGTTTAAATCTTGGTCTGAGTCTATGCGGCGAAGAATGAAATGGAAAAGAGAGGGTGTTTTATTTGATTTCTTTAGGAAAAGCAAAGGATTCCACTTCAGTAATGTTTTGGTAGAAAAGAGAAAAGAGAAATTGTTTGGATTTTCCCAGAAAAAATGTAAAGAAGAGAAGCTTAATAATGCAAAGGACTGGAAAATCTAATGGCACAGACAAGATTGAAAGGTCGACTCTGTTTATAGAAATATCTGAGGGAAGTTTCCGGAATAATAATATTGGGAGTTGGAATTAGGTAGTGACGAAAATGCAGTGATAGACGTTGTCTTCGTTTATATTTAATGGTCTCAAAAATCTTGATGTGTCGATATATATATATATATATATATATATATATATATATATATATATATATATATATATATATATATATATATATATATATATATATATATATATATATATATGTGTGTGTGTGTGTGTGTGTGTGTATATATATATATATATATATATATATATATATATATATATATATATATATATATATATATATATATATACACTGTATATCTGTCTAATAAATGGAGCCCATAAAAACGCCAAAATGTAGGAAGTTAATGCTATATTTCAGAGAATAATTGTCTACCTCTTCAGGCAGGTATTCATTAACTGCCTGAAGAGGAGACGATAGCATTACTTTTCTACATTTTGGCGTTTTTTGGGCTCCTTTATCAGATGGAATTCTGTTTTAACAGAAAACATCCACAGTCACACACACACACACACACACACACACACATATATATATATATATATATATATATATATATATATATATATATATATATATATATATATATATATATATATATAATATATATATATATATATATATATATATATATATATATATATATATATATATATATATATATATATATATATATATTTTTTTTTTTTTTTTAAGACTTTCCCCATTGTGTTCTACATGAAGAACAAGACTTCCCTTTTATCACTAGAATTTTCAGAACTTTTGTCTTCCGTTATTTTCATAACAACTCACATTATAGTTCATTGTAGCCATAACTGAAAACCTTGTTAAGGAGTCTTCGCTCGTCACTGAACTTGAAGATCTTGATTAAACATGTCAAAGATATGTGATGGAAATCATTTAGCTATACGTGTATGTATGTATGTATGTATGTATGTATGTATGTATGTATGTATGTATGTATGTATGTATGTGTGCTGATATGTCTCCCCTCTTATATCCCATTCAAGAAAAAGATAATCTTTCAGGTACAGTCGGACCCAGTGTGCTAATAGGAATTACGTATACTTTCCTTTTATTCAGGATTTCATTTTTCATATCCAATTAGAGCTAATTCAGCGAGATACGTCCTATCAATAATTTAATTAAGTCAAACAAAGTACAATATTCAGGATATATTAATCTATTTTTTATTGTCTTTTTCCTCCAAACTGATACGTACGAATGAACAAATTTATCCCTGTTATCAATTTCCTTCTTTCACAAGTCTGTTTCCTCTCTTATTTGCACACGCGGAAATACATAGCGGAATTCAATAGGGGGCGGTGGAATTTATGTGTATGTTGTGTGAGAGTTTGCTTTCATATTTCTCAAAAAACTTTTCTGAGCGTTTGTTTGAGTTTATGCAATGGTGTAGCTCTGGTCATATAATTCCCGGAGTATATTTCAGAGGCGTGAAATGATTATGGCCATTCATAATTCATACGGTGCTGAATCAGTGTCGTTGGACTTTCTTTTTTGTGGTGATTTTAATGTATGTGTATACGCAGGAACCTGCGCTTTGGATATAATGTTGTAGATGAAATACTGTATTTATTTAATTTTCTTACTGTAATCTGGGAACGCTTATTTTCTATCACCAGTTCATTTCGTTTCAACTGGAATATTGTAGATGGAATTTCCATTTTAATTTCCTACAGCAATCTACGAACGGCTATTTTTCTGTTTGTTTTCACAAATTCTTGCCAGGATATAATTCTTGAATATGCATACATACAGCCACCAGGGAAATCATAAGTATATGTCTATTCATTAGCATTTTAAAACTTGCTTTAAGGTTAAATATGCAGCGTATGTGTAGTTTTGATTGGATGGAGAAGAGATTTCTGTATAGGCCTAGGTGTATGAAGCCTCGAATGTGGTGAAAGATTTCTACACCAATAATCATCCAAAATTAAGCATTTAAATTGTGCTTTTTCTTTAGAGCCACCTACTGTAGAGTTGACAAGGTGGTGGAAAGTCTCTAATTACTTCATTCCGACTGTGATGGGATGAAGAGGAAAAGGAAGACCTCGAGACAGGTAACTAGATGGATGGCGCGAGAGAAAATTGTCAAATGAATTCTCGCGATCGCACGTCACCGGAAAGGGATTTTTAAACTCGACACACCGGCCCACTCTACGTCTTAAAATGATTAGATTTCTGCACCTCCTGCCTCTTGTAAAACCAGCTTTTTCGCCTCTTAGGGAATTTATCAGTTTCTTTAGAATCTTTGTCGTCAGACTTTCTTTCCTATTATATATCCAGCGAAATATAAGATTATCCAGGTCATTCTTTCAGTTGAACTGAAATCATTCATCTCCGCAGTGATTTTTTGCCCTGCCACATGCCCGTTTTGCAAGCAAATGTCCACAGATGACTATTTTGCATGCATGTTGGTCGATTGCTTGGGAACAGGCTGCATCATACCCAGTTTAAAGGCAAAATTTTCCTATTACTTATTCCACTTCAAAAATTGGTGATTTGATTCATTCGTAAATTTAATTTCTCCTCAGTCAATTATTCAGAACCTCCTCAATCAAATTATCCTCTCGTGTAAAAATTAGTGATTTGATTCATTCGTAAATTTAATTTCTCCTCGGTCAATGCGTTTGAAATCTCACAAAAAAAAAAAAAAAAAACTGTATGCAACTTTATCTTTTCCCATTCTCTGGTATCATCATTGACCCATCCTTCTTTTTAACAAGTATTTTCCTGCGTTTGTTTAAACATATGCAGTTTTTTTTCATTAATAACTATATGCAGCTCCCTCTGAATGCACTTTTGTAGGTTCACTGCGTATCCTGATGTTTTTAACATTATCATTATTCTTTGAAAGGTCACTTTTTCGTAAAATATGGAAAACTCAGTTTTCTCGTAAATCATATTGAAATACAAAGTTATAAAAGGGATGGAGAGAGGTATTTCGATTTGAACGTAAGTAATAACTGTTGGAAAAGTTTAACCTCAACAAGGACGTTTCAGACAACTTATGAAGGTACATTTTAGGGAACAAATTCGTGAACAAAGAACAAAGAACGCCAAATATGAACAGTCAGATTTGCCTTCGAACGCGAAATTTCGCTTTAGCTAAATCAGTATTGTTTGTTTTCCATAAAACTAATTGGACGTTTCGCCATCAAAGGAACCAGGGTATTGCTCTTCAAAGTGATTAGACGAATCACTGAGCTTTCAAAAAGATTTAACAGGATTCAGAGAGAGAGAGAGAGAGAGAGAGAGAGAGAGAGAGAGAGAGAGAGAGAGAGAGAGAGAGAGAGAGAGAAAGTGCAAATCAAATATTTATGAACCACTCAATTATCGCGCAATAGATGGTGATTGCATTTCGAGAACCGAACATAAGTCAGATTCGGTTTTGGAAAATTTGTGGTTGTATAAAATGGGTAAAATGGAGGGGAGATCAGTTAACGAAAAACTGGAAAAATAAAAGTAAATTGGTATATCCTAAAAAAAAAAAAAACCAGTAAGTGATATTTAGCAACTGTAGTGTCAAGGATAATTGATTGATTGATTTATATAGACTGGCATCACAATAGATAAGGCTACCGCAAAGAGACAGCGAACAGGGATTCTGGAATGGTTAGTATAATGGAAATGGTTAGGTGCAACAACTACTGTTTATCTGAGCAATAAACAGAGTAAGATTGTGGAAATAACAATTACAGATTGTGTATCCCATAAACACAATCCATTCTTGAAATCATGGGTTGTTGGTATCATGATAGCCCATCTCCCCATAAAACCCTCCACTATAAAAACCAACCCAAAAACTCACCCCACCAAACCTCCACCTAAAAATCCCCACCCTCAAACCCTCCCAAAAAAACACCCCAAAAAAACTACTCCCTCAAAAAAATATTCCACCAAAAAACCTACTCCCCCAAAAACAATCCACGAAACCTACTCCCCAAAAACCCCACCCCAAAAAAACACACCCCAAAACCTACGCCACCCCAAAAAAACTCCCAAACCCCTGCCTCTAGAAAAACCCACCCACAACCCCTCCCCAAAAAACATCCTAAATTCCACCCCAAAAATCAACCCCCCTCAAAAAAAACACACACACACTCAAAAAACCCACCCCCAAAAACACTCCCACAAACCCTTCCAGCCCCAAAAAACCTTAACCCCCAAAATGAGTATTGAGTAATTATTCACTGGCCCATTATTCACTCCTTATCACCGAAGACGCTTCTCTCAAAGTTATGAATATTAATGATACTGTTTATGAATTTTGTTTTCTCCAAACTGCAGTTGTCGAGCTCTGAATGAATCTAGATGTGCTTGCAATT
Source organism: Macrobrachium rosenbergii (assembly GCF_040412425.1). NCBI lineage: Eukaryota > Metazoa > Arthropoda > Malacostraca > Decapoda > Palaemonidae > Macrobrachium > Macrobrachium rosenbergii. Next base: position 36,240 of record NC_089769.1, on the reverse strand, counting down.
TTGTCTATAAATGGTTCATTCGAAGCCGCTGCAGAATATGCTAAATAATTATCTGTTTCATTCTATATTCGGATAATTTCTGTATTCCATTATACCTTCCGATGAATGGTTCATTCGAAGCCACTATAATATATACTAAATAATTATTTGTCGTATTCTGTATGCAGATAATTTCTGTATATCATTTTACCTGTTTTTCAGATTGACTCAATACGATTTCTGCTATTAATATATGCTTTTTAAATCCGGTTTCCTTTGGTAATTATCAATAATTCGTTTGGAGAAACAAATCCACTGTTATGTACGGGCACATATATTCAAAAATCATTCTATACAGAAGAGAGCTTTCGGGAATCTCTTCGATTCCCCTTTTCAATCGATGGAAAAGGGGAATCAAACAGATTCCCGAAAGCTCTCTGTAGAGATTTATTCTTAAATATATGTGCCCATACATAAGTGTGGATTTGTTTCTCCATTTCAAGACCCATGCTACAATGAGTACTTTTTAATCATAATTCGTTTTATCATGAAAAATAAACCTAAACCTCTTATTTTTTCATCTTTTGATTTACGTGAGCTTTTAGATATTGACCCAATAAATTTCAGAATCCTTCGTAACATCGAGAACACTTACGTGAATTCTGCTACTCATGAAACATAAATCTAAACTTATCATTTTTCCTTCTTTTAATTTAAACGAGTTCTTCGAATTCTAGCCAATGATTTTCAGCAACTTTCGTAACGTCAAGAATACGTGCTGACATTCGTGCTAGTATACAGAATCACTCTCCGTAATGTGGTTGACTCGGAACACACGAAGGAGAGGCGAATTTTTTTATTAAGGAAATTTTCTTTCCTTAATAAGTGTTGCATCAAGGGAGTGCATATTTTTTCCCTGCTCAGGAAGGACCCCTATGCATACTCTATTTGCATACCCTTTGATCTGTTGTTGACATTCATTTAGACGCCGCTTTTTTCCAGTCAGGTCTTATTCCTGCGCATGTTTCGTTACTCGTTTCTGTATATACCTGAAGTTATGCTCTGAGGTGTTAAAAAAACTCTCTCTCTCTCTCTCTCTCTCTCTCTCTCTCTCTCTCTCTCTCTCTCTCTCTCTTGGTATCGTTCTGAAATTATGCTCCAAAAATTTAAAAACTCAGTGTAAAGTCTACACTGTACACGTATGTTGAGATTCTCTCTCTCTCTCTCTCTCTCTCTCTCTCTCTCTCTCTCTCTCTCTCTCTCTCTTGCATTGGTACCTTTCTGAAATTGTGCTCGTAAAAATTTAAAGAGTTAGTGTGGCCGTATGTTGCGATTGTGCTCTCTCTCTCTCTCTCTCTCTCTCTCTCTCTCTCTCTCTCTCTCTCTCTCTCTCTCTCTCTCTCTCTCTCTCTCTCTCTCTCCACATAACACACACACATACATACGACAATTATTGTTACGTTGATTCATATAAAGAAAACGGTTTATTTTCTTCAATCTTGACAATGAAATGTGTTATCCCTGGAAGAGAATAATATGTGATTCTGAAAGAGTTGAAAGCACCTCAAATTCTGCAGTGAAATTCTCGTTCGTATTTGCATTTGCTTTTCCAGCACAGAGAATGCTGGCATTAGCTATGATAATATCGTTAGCTTTCTTCCAGAGGCCTTATAAACACATGCATATTTATGTGTGTGTGTGTATATATATATATATATATATATATATATATATATATATATATATATATATATATATATATATATATATATATATATATATATATATATATATATATACTTATACATATGTATTTATATATATGCATATACATACACATATTCACATGTATGCGTATGTGAAAGTCTTTCTCTGTAAGTGACCAGCAACTTTCAACCAATCAACCAAAATTCCCTTTTGCATAAATTATCAAAATGTCCTTCAACCATCACTATAGCCGCGTTAACGTTCTCTTTCATGAAACCAGCCTAGACATTAATCATCCTCATCCCATTTAATCCTTTCTCTATTGAAATTTCATAAAACTCCATAACAATAACTTTATTAAGTTGAAATTCCAAAGATGGCGTCATCGCCCTTGTTATAAGAATCGTATTATATGAGATCAGATCTCAAAATCCACTGAGGACATTCGTCCACGATAATGAGAAGCCTCCTCTCCGTCGATGATGAGATCCTGGAATCTAGATTGGGAATATACTCACAGAATGTAATTGGAATCTCCTGGAATCTCTTTTAGGATCTATTCATCTCTGAAACTCGATCCTTAATTAATCAGGCATTCTCAGAACTGCGAGTGGCTTTATAATACTTTCCTGGGAGCCTTGTGTCTTTAGAAATATTACAAATGTCCTGATAATACTCTAAATAGCCCAGAAATTCAATGAAGCGTTTATACATGTAACCAATACTTTTTTCTTAACTCTCTGACGTACGAGTATATAGAAAATTAGCCTAAAAAGGTTTACTAAATCACTGGTCTATACGCAAAAGTATCCCCAAAAATGTTTAGTAATTCGCTTAAGTGTACAGAAATGTAGCCAAAAAGGTTTAATCAATGAAGTGTATAGCGAAATGTCCCAAAAATGATTCGCTGAAGTGTACAGAAAAATAGCCAAATAATGTTAATTTGACTAATGTCATGACCTATTCAACTTTAATAAGCAGTTTTTGTGTTCAGTTCTATTTTGCATTCTTTGGTAGAAAATACCACTCATTTACTACGGAGACATTTACGGAACATTTAATGCTATTTGTGGCCTGTTTTAAACCTGATTAAGTGGAATTAAGTTTAACAAAACTATTTTATACTAAACGCGGATGTATTTTCCGTTAGAATTATTAACCAGACATTTATTTTCCTTCATAAATGACAGAAAAATAAATAACCAAGAGATTAGTTGATCAGTTATAAAGTTTAACCGAGTCCTAAAAATATGTTTATCATTAAAATAGGTTTTCAAGAAATCAGGATTTCGTTCTGAAAAAGACACAAGTTACAAAATAGAGATTTCATTCTAGAATTGACGCAAGAACATTTCTGAAAAGTGTAGAAAAGTTGCTCGTATAATTTGCATATAAGTTACTGAGAACGACACTGTTTGTGGGTGGCTTGGTGTACTGAAGTATGGTACGTAAATAAAAAAAAAAACTAAAGTAAATGAAATAGAATCAGGGTTCAAAGAAGACACTGAAAGAACGTTGAATTTCACTCAATATCCTTCGCTGTCAATCATGACCTTCTTCTCTCATTCGGGATTTATAGGATGACTGCAGATGTGTCAGCTGACTCCACCACCCACCCCCACCCCCCACCCTAACCCCCAACCCCAACCCCCACCCCTCCCTTAAAGGCCATCACATTTATTGGGAGAGGTTTCTTGCGTTGCTTTAGCAACGCGTTAATCATCAATAATTTGATGATTTATTTACATTTCTTACTTATTTATCTATTCATTTGTTCATATCTAATATTCTTATAACTTATGTCTTCTTTCTGTATTTCCTATTATTATCTATAACTTCTTTCAAATGGACACCTTCATATTCTTTGGAAGCTTCAATTTCAAGTCAATGGCTCCTTTTGTGGGCTTGTTCCATAAGAACAGGGTTTATCTTCTGAATAATAATAATAATAATAATAATAATAATAATAATAATAATAATAATAATAATAATAATAATAATACACACACACACACACACACACACACACACACACATATATATATATATATATATATATATATATATATATATATATATATATATATATATATATATATATATATATATATATATATATGTATATGTATGTGTGTGTGTGTGTGTGTGTGTGTGTGTGTGTGTTACTGTCCATATTCACCAGAAATACGTATTTAATCGTTAATTTCCATACACCTTTTGCATAAGCCGGCTACCCATTGAAAGGAATTGACAGAACTGAAAATAAATTATGCAAGCCTACCCTTCTCTTGTACGATTTGAACAACATGAGGCAATTTTTTCTTTTCAGATTATACATACATACATACATACATACATACATATGTTTGTATATATATGTATAAACATATATAAAATGTGTGTGTGTGTGTGGTTAAAAACTCAAACGCCCAAATGTTTTATTTTGAATGGATTTATTAACCTCTTAATTTCTCGATTGTTTCATCGTTTAGGAAAACTTTCCAAAGAATCCCAAATGGAAATTGAAAAAGCTCTTTCTTCCCACATACATGAATAACCAAGCCTGTCTCATTAGCGGCCATTTTAACGAGAAACTTTTATCGAGAGAGCGAAGGTGAAGGTAATTAAAGTCTTTCGAGAACCGCTGACACCATCTTGCTGAAATTCAATGACAAACTTACGAGGAAAGAGATGGAATATTTAGGCTTTGAAACGCTGTGATTCTTTGTTTTTCATAATTAACGTGTTTTTTTTTGTGAGTAATTTTTTTGTCTTGCTAATGAATACGGAATTCTTTCGGAGAGAGAGAGAGAGAGAGAGAGAGAGAGAGAGAGAGAGAGATTTCCAGCTTCTCATTAAGACCTTTTTTCCATGTTTTAGACTTAAAATCTACAGGAGTTCTGAGACGCTTCTGAAAACCTGTCCGGAAAATTGCTGAGTTGAATGACACGATTATTTGTCAATGATTGTTTGGAAAGCATTTCTGTCGCCCTTGCAATGTCTCCCATGAGAAGAAAAGACCACAAAATAAAAAAATAAAGAAGGGGAAATAGGAAGATTGGAAAAGAGGACACAAAATAAAAAAGTAAGGAAAGGGAAATAGGATCACTGGAATCTTCCTCGCGAAAAGAAACTTTGCATAAAAACCTATCAAAAGCTTTCACTTGCAAGTGTATTCCTCCGTTCACTCGAGACGCCATTTGACGTCTGAAAACACCCTTTAAGTCTTCAGAAATCTTCGCCAAAAGGAATATTCTTTTTATCTTCGTCATTACGAAGCATCCCTATGTTTCTTCCACTTTCATATTTCGTTATAAGATATGATATCGGAATATCGGAACAGGAGGATCCTTCATATACTCGGGAGGCCAGAGTGCTGAGAGAGGTGTTGGTGTGATGTTAGACAAATCTGTGAAACCATGTTTGATAGGCTATTGGGCTGTATCTGACAGGATTTTGTTGGTGCGTATAAAAGCCACACCATTCAATATATGCATAATACAAGTATATGCACCTACATCTGAACATGATGAAGAGGATATTGATCAGTTTTCTCTAGAGTTAAATCAGGCAAGAGAGCAGTGCAAAGAGCATGACGTAATTATGGTTATTGGTGACCTCAATGCGAAGGTGGGACAAGGAAGAACAGTGGATATTGTTGGGCCTTTTGGATTAGGTAGAAGAAATGAGAGAGGAAACAGATTTGTAGACTGGTGCTTAGAGAGAGAACAGATTATATCAAACACCTGGTTTAAGCACCACCCAAGACATCTCTGGACATGGAAAAGCCCTGGTGACAGAGTTAGAAACCAAATAGACTTTCTAACCATCAATAAAAGATTTAGGAACTCTGTCAAGCAAGTGAAAACCTACCCAGGAGCCGCTTGTAATAGTGACCATGTACCAGTTGTAGCAACAGTGATGGTGAAGTTGAAAAATCAGAGGAAGAGTACACCTAAATCAAAGAGGCGACTGAAATTATTGAAAACAGAGGAAATGAAGAACCAATATAATATAATTGTAAGAAATAGATATGACCAGCTTAAGGAGGAAGGCCCAGTGCTCCAACATCCTCAGCAAAAGTGGCAAAATATGGAAAATGCAATAAGAGAAGGTAATGAAATAATACCAACAACAGAAAGGAGAGCTCGGAGAGAATGGATGACAGAAGATATCTTGATAATGATGGATGAAAGAAGGCAACAGAAGGGTAAAAATGAAGATAGATATAGAGCTCTGGATAGAACTATTAAGAGGGAATGCACAAGGGCAAAGGAGAAATGGATGGATGAGATTTGTGAAGAGGTAGAAGATTTGGATAAAAGGGATGAACGGAGAAAGTATGATAAGGTGAAAGAAATTACTTTTAAAAAGAAGAGAAGTATCAGCAATGGTATCAAAAAAGCGGATGGAACCATAGTAATGGAGTCAAAAGAAATATTGGAAAGATGGACGGAATATATTGGAGAATTGTTTGATGATGATAGAATAGAACATCTAGACTTCAATGACAACGGAGAGGGACCAAGTATAATCAGATCAGAGATAGAGGCATCTTTAAAACAAATGAAAAGCGATAAAGCAACAGGTGATGACGGAATAGCAGCAGAGATGTTGGTAGCTCTGGGAGAATACATCATTGATATATTAATGGAAATAGTGGACGGAATATATGAAGATGGAGAGCCTGCAACACAGATGTACAAATCAACATTTATCACAATGCCAAAAATACCAGGAACACTTGAGTGCAATAAACACCGGACTATCAGTATCATGAGTCAGATCACAAAAATAATATTAAGGATTGTTTTGAATAGAATAAGAAATAAGATACTCCCAGAGATTGGCAATGAACAGTGTGGTTTTATGAGAGATAAAGGGACAAGAAATGCAATTTTTATTTTGAGAATGTTGATGGAGAGAGCAATAGAAGTGAAAAAGATCTATATGTTTGTTTTGTTGACTATGAAAAGGCTTTTGATCGGGTTAGACATGTAGACCTTATAAGGATATTGGAACAGATAAATATCGATGGGAAAGATCTAAGATTGATAAAGAATTTATATTGGAATCAAGAGGCATCAGTGAAAGTAGAAAATGACGAATCAGAGACTCGGCACATCAAGAGAGGTGTAAGACAGGGTTGTGTGTTATCACCTGATCTCTTCAATTTATATAGTGAAATGATAATGAGAAATCTTAGAGATATGGAAGGAATTAAGGTTGGAGGAGTCAATATTAATAATATCAGATATGCTGATGATACAGCACTTGTTGCAGACTCTCATGATAAACTTCAAGCTTTAGTCAGTACTTTACACGAATCAAGCAGAGAAAGAGGTCTGTCAATAAATATTAAGAAAACAGAAGTTATGGTTATCTCCAAAGATGAAATCCCCCCAAGAACAGATATAAGAATTAATGCTGAAACCGTTAAACAAACCGATAGTTTTAATTATTTAGGATGCACTGTCACAAGTGATGGAAAATGCGAAAAAGAGATCAGGAAGAGAATATCCATGGCAAAAGATGCATTTGGTAAGATAAAGAAATTAGTCACCAACTCAAAAATATCGGTGAATCTTAGGAGGAGATTTGTGAAATGTTTTGTTTGGTCTGTATTGTTGTATGGCTGTGAAACTTGGACCTTGAGGAAGGCAGATGAGGAGAGGTTGCAGGCTGCAGAAATGTGGTTTTGGAGAAGGATGCTGAAAATATCATGGACAGAAAGGAAAACTAATGGGCAGGTATTAGAGAGAGTAGGCATTGAGAGAGAACTTTTGGCTTCAGTGAGAGGTAGACAAATGCGGTTTGTGGGTCACATAGTGAGAAGACAAGAACTAGAACATCTCTCTCTCACTGGTAAAATCAATGGAAGTCGGCCGAGAGGAAGACCTAGACAAAAATATATGAATGGATTGGTGAGAATGACTGGAGGAAGAATGTCTGCAGCTCAGTTACTGCAGAGAGCCGGAAATAGAGAGGAGTGGCGAGCCATGATTGCCGACGTCCTTGGGGATATGGCACCTGGATGATGATGATCGGAATATGGAAGCAAAAACAAAGCTGATATATCATTATCTTTTATTTGTGAAAGTGGACTCGCAACCGATACCAAACTTGATATTCCCTTCGCCATTTCTGAAGGCGACTGACGCGTAGCTCTGACATTTTGCAAAAGATTCAAGAGGAAGCTCGAAGTCTCCCTGAATTCAGAATATTATTGGTTTGAGGATGCTTATCCTAGTCGGCTACTTATTGCAGACACATCACGAACAAGTTATATACAAGTTTACAACTTATTAGTAGTTCTAATCTGTGCTTCATGCGATTATCCAGTATCTGCCAAGGTTCGTTCTCCGCTTAGGTCGTTGACTCGTTTCAAAATCTATTCTAAGCACGAGGGGAGAGAGAGAGAGAGAGAGAGAGAGAGAGAGAGAGAGAGAGAGAGAGAAAAAAACCATCTATTTGAACAAATAAACCAAATGATAAAAAATAAACCATTTTAATGATAGACCTCATTTTTAGAAGGAGATTGATAAAACTGAGAGAGAGAGAGAGAGAGAGAGAGAGAGAGAGAGAGAGAGAGAGAGAGATCTCCAATACAGCAATTTAATGGTAGTCCTTAGTTCTAAAATAGATAAATAGAGCGCTTATGAGACGCAATTCCGCCCCACTTCACACATTGCACAAGTTGCAAAGCGTGTTGCATCAACAAAAGCCCCCACCCGAAATAAATCGTCTAATCATCAGTTCTACGAATTGTAACCTGACGCTGATTCATAGTTGAGACAATCAATAGAAACTCCATGGCAAAATGTTGGATCTCTCTCTCTCTCTCTCTCTCTCTTTAGAAATGAGGCCTGTCATTAAAATTTTTTTTTTTTATTATCTGGTTTATTTGCTCAATGGAGCGCTTATTTATCACTTCTCTCTCTCTCTCTCTCTCTCTCTCTCTCTCTCTCTCTCTCTCTCTCTCTCTCTCTCTCTCTGTTTACGAATGATGTATATCATTAAGATGGTTTTTATATTGCTCAATAGAGCGTTTGTTTTTTATCTCTCTCTCTCTTTAGGAATGATGTATATCATTAAGATGTTTTTTATATTGCTCAATAGAGCGTTTATTTTCACCTCTCTCTCTCTCTCTCTCTCTCTCTCTCTCTCTCTCTCTCTCTCTCTCTCTCTCTCTCTCTCTGTTTTTAGAAATGAGGTCAATCTTTAAAATGTTAATTTTTTCATCATCTGATTTCTGGATCAAAATAGATTGTTTATTTCTCCTCTCTCTCTCTCTCTCTCTCTCTCTCTCTCTCTCTCTCTCTCTCTCTCTCTCTCTCTCTCTCTCTCTCTCATTCCAATCAGCAGGGTACATCTGGGAATTCATTATCGATCAACCTGATCCCTCAGCAGGAGGGACTGTGAGTTAGGAACCCTCCTCACACTGAACTTTATCTATTCGTCTCATTTCTCTGAGTAACCTGTGATCGTTGTTCTGAAATATTGGACGCGTTTTCGATGAGAAGGTTCCCCCCCACCCCTTCGAAGTAATTGCGGTATTTGCGTAAGCTTCTGATGGGGTGGTATCAGGTCGTAATGACTGCGGCGTCAGAAATTAATAAATTATTGCCCAACAAAGGACACCATCTTGCGATCGTGCAGTGATAACGTGATTTTGTAAGTAGCGGTCGTGTATTATTGATATGGTTTCCGTGTCATGTCCTTAGTTTCTAATGGAAGACATGGCAGTTTAATTTATACAAAATTATGCTTTAAGCCAACGACATATCATCTGAGTCATATCATTAGCAAGAAAAAAAATGAATCAAATAAAAGATTTTTTGGGGTACGACATGAAATATCTGCTTTCGGTGTTGTTCAGGGATTGCCATGTCAGAGACTGCCAGGCATACGATGTTTTTCTTTGGCATATTATTCATGACTCTGCCTTTTAAGTCACTTTGAATGATGGTTCAAACTAAGCCAGGCGCCCTCCCAAAGATATTCTCCACTTTCCACCTGTAAATACTTCCATTTGCGCAATGATTAAGCTTCTTATTTTGTTCCTACATTATTTTATTTCTGCCGCGTACGACAGTTTCGTTCAGTCACTGTATAACTGCTGTGGAATGACCCGGAACCACATTTGCTTTGTTGCCACACTTCATTCCTGTTTACTAACCGTTTATCTGTCATTTTATTGCTGAATCTTTCAATCATACTTCGTGTAAGGAAGAGGTATTTGCAAGAAGTTAGGAGGAAATCAGCCAACTGAGGACATTAAAAACTTATGCGAAGTAAATGAGGCCTATAAAATCATTACTTTAAATCCTGGATCAGGCAACATTATTAGTGAATACTTATCTGGTTGAATGGATGTGAACGCGAGAATGTATATTTACGCAAACAAGCAAGGGAAACATTCTGGGAACTAAATCTCTCTCTCTCTCTCTCTCTCTCTCTCTCTCTCTCTCTCTCTCTCTCTCTAGATGCATATATATATATATATATATATATATATATATATATATATATATATATATATATATATATATATATATATATATATATATATATATATATATATATATATATATATATATATATAATGTGTATATGTATATATATATATATATATATATATATATATATATATATATATATATATATATATATATATATATATATATATATATATATATATATATATATATATATATATATATATATATATATATATATATATATATATATATATATATATATATATATATATATATATATATATATATATATATATATATATATAAGAATACCGAAATCTAACATTCTTCATTTCCTTAAACATTAAAACATATTCCACTTAGCCACGTTCGTATGATTATCATTATGATTTTCATGACCATAATTATTCTGCTTTTGATAAAATTAAATCGTATCAACCAAATTAAAAGGCAATAGAAAAGATCCAAAGGATAAACGAACTTTATTCACGAAGAAACATTTTCACTTAGCAAATAAATGAAAGAAAATATACCATTAAGAAAAAAAGATGAGTAGAAATAGCAAATGACCCATTCTGGAGATGCGTGCGCTATATACCTCATTTTCATTTTGTCTCCATAAGAATTCCCTGAAGATCTCCGAAGAGATCTGGTCTCCATAAGTTTCCTTCTGAAACATAAATAAATCAACTAAAAATTGCACCTAAGTTTCTTCGGCGCAATCGAGTTTTCTATACTGCCGCTACAGTGTATAATCAAGGCCATCGAAAATAGATCTATCTTTCGGTGGTGTCGAGTGGCGGCCCATGAAACTTTAACCACGGCCCGGTGGTGTCCTATCCTATATCGTTCCAGAGGCACGATTATGGCTAACTTTAACCTTAAATAAAATAAAAACTTCTGATGCTAGAGGGCTGCAATTTGGATGTTTGATGATTGGAGGGTGGATGATCAACATACCAATTTGCAGCCCTCTAACCTTACAGTTTTTAAGATCTCAGGGCGGACAGAAAATGCGCGAACGTGCAGACAAAGCCGGCACAACACTTTTCATTTACAGAAAACTAAAAAAAAAAAAATACCCTATAAAACCCAGGGAAAGAAAACCTCCTTCAGACTGATGGAATTCGAAAGAAATATCAGTATTCAAGCAAAGATACGGAACTCCTGTATACTTACATCATCTTTACCTCACTCTGTAACTTTTTTCGAAGACTCCCCTTCTTCCTTGGCGAGTTTTAATATATAGAAAACAATATTTTTTACCTCGGAAAAGGGGATGAAGAAATGTGCACCTCACACGCTGTGATATTTTTCAGCAATATTTAGTGCTAAGAGGATTTTCTCAGGAAACCCTTGACTGCAGATGAACTGATTTCATTTTGAGAGTTAAAAGGAAAAGTGGTGAATAAATGTTTAAATACTTAAGTGATGCATTTATAGAGCTTAATTCGTGAATAAGTGATGACTAAACTACAGTGCTCTTTATTAAAAACATCTAAATCTTGAGAATTTAATCCATGTATATATATATGTATATATATATATATATATATATATATATATATATATATATATATATATATATATATATATATATATATATATATATATATATATATATATATATATATATATATATATATATATATATATATATATATATATATATATATATATATATATATATATATATATATATATATATATATATATATATATATATATATATATATATTATATAATAAAAATATATATATATATATAAAATATATATATATATATATATATATTGATATTATATATATATATATATATATATATATATATATATATATATATATATATATATATATATATATATATATATATATATATATATATATATATATATATATATATATTATATATGTGTCACTGTAGTCCTGATTCCTCGTCCGTCGCTGGTTCGACCCCACGGGACGGTGGACTTATTATCAACTAAAAATTCCCCTTCGGTAACATATATGAAAATATATTACTTCCGAGGTAGAGTGAATTGGATATTAAAGGACGTTTGTAGCTTTCTGATTGTATATGAATCACGGATGATGTATATATATATATATATATATATATATATATATATATATATATATATATATATATATATATATATATATATATATATATATATATATATATATATATATATATATATATATATATATATATATATATATATATATATATATATATATATATATATATATATATATATATATATATATATATATATATATATATATATATATATATATATATATATATATATATATATATATATATAACTATATATATATATATATATATATATATATATATATATATATATATATATATATATATATATATATATATATATATATATATATATATATATATATATTTTTTTTTTTTTATAAATATTACTGCTGTTCGCCCTCGTAACTTTTGATTGTAAATAATATCAACCTGACCGAGACCGGGAAAAGATGTTGTCTATATTAGGAGCGTCTTCAGTTCAAACTTTAACGTCCGTTGGGAGGGATAGGTAGCATTTAGCCATTTTTCCCCTATAGGAAAATTCCCATATCAGCCTTAAAAATAGGTGGTCCTAAGGTCCTTTTTCCTTTCTACCTGTCTCTTGGCGAATGTTTTTAACAGAACGCGGACGCCTAGGGTGACTGTTCTGACCTAGGCCGGTCAGGGAACAGGCAGAGAGAACCAAGCTTTCGGAGAGATAACACGTCCAGTTGGACCTCTTCCCCCTTTCTTTGTCTATTATTCTATTAGTGAAGTGAAGAAACAATTGCAAGGACTCCTCGTCGGTCGTTGATGCGCACAACGTTCGTCCTAAGGTAAAGTCGCTTTTTTGTTCAAAACTTCGCACATTCTTTTATCCTTTGTTTTCTGTATTTCAAATTTCCTTTGTTCCCCCTTCAGCCACCACTTACGGTATATGTGTTCACGAAGTCTAGATTAAGCCAAATTATTATATTGTTAGCTTCAACCCCGTTATTCCAGTAAAATACCTAGGATTTAGGGTAAGCAAATCAGTTTAAGTCTCGATGCTTTCTTCTGCCTAGCGTTCAATTGTTTGGAGGAACCATTGCATTTGAAATCTAAATTCATCTCAACGAGTAGAGATTCTTGTATGCGTCCGCAGTTGGAGGACGTTTATTATAAAGTCTTTATTTCTTGAATATTCTTTGTTAAGGTTAATTACCCTTAACTGGCGACCTTTGGCTAATTAACGACTGTCTTTGAGGTTAACTCTTGTCTTCAAGTGGCAGGTTACGTGTATTCTTGGTTTGCAGGGCCGTGAAAATTACGTAAATTGAACAATAAATGATCAGCCAAGACCCTACACATAACAATATATATATATATATATATATATATATATATATATATATATATATATATATATATATATATATATATATATATATATATATATATATATATATATATATATATAACAATGATTTCCTGTAGGATGAAAGGGTACAATGACACAAGGTCAGTTCTG
>NC_089769.1:0-17500 GCF_040412425.1 Macrobrachium rosenbergii | reverse complement strand
CATTTCCCGGTAATTAAGAATCTGGTAACGTAAAAGAATGATAAAAGACTAGAGAATCTTTTCTATTAAAACCGAGTCGACTCTCAGTTGGCAACGATGCCTTTCAATTTGAAAAGAAAATTGCAATGGCGTTTTTGGTTGCACTTGTGGCAATGAAAACTGGTCTTTCATTTTACATTTTTGTTTCTTACCTCCGAATTAATGGGGTCTCTCGCCTTGCTTTCCTTGGGTCGTTTTCGTAGTTTAATGAGTCATTTTCCTTCAAGGAATGAGCTTATTTCTGAAATATGTGATTCTTGACCTCGTTTGGTACCCCGGACGCGAGATTGGATCTCGGCCTGGCATCAGAATATCTTCATTTCTTTCTTGGTTTGTGTCTAGGCTTAGCAGTGACGAGAGTTTTCAAAGTGTGAAGAAATCGAGAAGTTAAAAGGGAGTTGTGGTTATTCAAAAATTACATACGTATCTTCTAAAAAGTGACCAGTATATTCGAAATATATATACATATATACATATGTATATGTATAGAGCCCAAGAAATCACACCTATAGTATTTCACAAAAAAAGTTTCATTCCTTGAAGGAAACCGACTCATCAACATTATCTAAACGACCCATGAAAGCAAGACGAGAAGCCCCATCAAAAACAAGAGAAAGATAAAAGCAAAACGAAAGAACAGTTTTCATTCGCACAAGTGCAACCAACGACGCAATTTGCTATTTCCTTTCCAGTTTGAGAAGCATCTTCGCCAACTGAGTTTGGACCCGGTTGTAAAAGGAAAGATTCTCCAGTCTTTGATGAGTCTTTTGCCTTATGAGATTCTTAATTACCGCAAGACGAAAGCAGCTTACCGAGAAATTGAAGGCTCTGTCGATGACGTCATTAAATGAAATTGTTCTTGCAAGTGAGAGGTACTCGCATGAATGCGGCCATATTTAAGCTTATTTCTATTACGTGTCTGTCTAATATTTGTGTGTACAAAAGTGTAGCAAATATTTCTTGTTGATTCGGCTGCTCTGTAACGATTAATATAATAATATATAAATACATACATATGCACACGCACACACACAGATACTTTTATATATATATATATATATATATATATATATATATATATATATATATATATATATATATATATATATATATATATATATATATATATATATAAATATATATATAATATATATATATATATATATATATATATATATATATATATATATATATATATATATATATATATATATATATATATATACAAATATATATATAAATGTGTTTGTGTGAGATTGTTTATGTTTGTATGCATGTACTCTGAAAGTAACATACGATTATATTCTTTTTTTCTGTTCCTTGTAGCACAGGAATTACTTAAAATTAAAAAGATTTAGTAAAAGCACTGAATAATAATTCAGTGTTTTTACTAAATTTTTTCAGTGTTAAGTAATTCCTATGCTACAAGGAACAGAATAAAAATGTAATCCTATGTTACTTTCAGAGTACATGCATACAAACATAAATGCTCTCACAAACACATTTAAACACATTTATATATATATATATATATATATATATATATATATATATATATATATATATATATATATATATATATATATATATATATATATATATATATATATATATATGTAATCCCCTTGAAACAGACTCAATATTCCGTGTAGGAATACTACGTAACGTTTGCCTTTAGCGATCTACCTTCAGGAACGGCATGGAATTTCGACCCTTTCTCCCTCCATCTAACACTCAACCCACGCAGACCTCCCCCTTAGGCCCCACACACTCTTCTTTTTCTCTCAGCGAGTTTCACGCATCCCCTCTCTCTCTCTCTCTCTCTCTCTCTCTCTCTCTCTCTCTCTCTCTCTCTCTCTCTCTCTCTCTTTCTGATGTCACAAAGATCTCTTTCGTTCTCGCATTCCACATTAAAGAAATGAAATGGGTCATCTAAGGAAACGCAATCTTTCCTACAAAAATAGATTTATTATTTAAAGCAACCCAACAAGTAATGAATAAACAAAGCAAAGATTAAAATGCATCATAAATGAAATTATCAAGTAAGAATAATCTAATCCTGACTAAAAAGTCTCATCACGGCTAATGGCCTGTAAATCCAAAAATTCTCACATATTCCATTATAGACTTTGTAAGTCTAGTCTAGTCTCAGAGTCTACCACATAAAAATTATATACATTGCTAAGGTTTTGCAAATGTATTCTCTATGATCACACCAACATGATAACATCATGTCCTCTCACTATGTTCTCACCACACCACCACCACAGACATCTGTCAAAAGAATTAAGCACAAATAATAATCTCCCAAAAATATGCAAGTGCAAAACATAATAATGAAAAGTCTAAAATGCATGAGTAAATAGCATACTGGTAACTAGAACACAATAAAATAGAATATTGAAATGGTAAAAGGTTACGTACACTTCCCACACAAGTTCAAAAATGTCTTGAAACATGGTAAAAAACATAAGTCCACAATTCACACAGAAAAACGAAGAGTCTGAACTGTACCTTATTCTGCCAATTCTAAGAGATTGCAACACTCAAAGATAATGTCTTGACGATACCGCTCTAGCTCCGCTAATGAACGATCGGACTAATTTTTGGGCAGAATTAGACACAAAATCTAGATTTCTAACGTACGAACTCATGTACGCACATACCAACTCAGCCATATGATAGAGCCAATATCGTGTGTTCATCAAGTTAACTGCAGATGTAACGAAGTATTTGCTGAGTACAACGATTCTGCAACTGACGGCTTGCCCCAGTTCCATCTTACAGCTAACTCTCTTTCATCACACTATATAACACAGTAATGTTAAAACGGCCGTATTTTTCTGAAATAGTGCTCGGCCACCCCATAAGAGCGTCTTGCTCTCTTAATGGCGAACCAAAATAAAAGCAAATATATAAAACATAACAAATAGAGCTATGCTCAATTAGGAATGTCTACTGAACTGCAGTTTTAAGTACTGCTCTCATGAAGTACTTGCAAAGTCACTGGGGTCATTTTCTTAGAGCCCTTGCATTTAGTCTTACAAGCACAAATAAGCTTGACTACTCCCACAACAAGAATTAACAGTAAAATAGCCACTAGAACTACCAAGATGGATGGCATAAAATATTGCTGATACTCGACCAACAACGGATCATCGTCTTCTTCTAACGGTGGAACAGTTATCAGCACCCCTGTTGAAGGTACTGGAACTACATCATGATCATTATGCATATGACGCATGAATATCTTCTCGGAACTGTTGAACACAGCACGGCTAAGTACGAGAAAGTCTGTGGACAATACTCTGCAAGAAGCGTCAAACAGCTTGGATCCTTGAAGATTGAAGGACGTCGACTTGTTACCTCGGCACATCGTCGTAACAGGGCATTCTTTGCAGTAAATGGCAGTAAGAGTTCTGGTGGTGATCCTGTGGTATTCATGTGGAAGCCGTATAAAGTCACATTCTGTCGGAGTCTGTCTATGAACTAATGATAATTCACAACCACCCACAGATACAACTCGCAATTGGAAAATATTACTGTCACACACATACTTCTCCCTAACCAAGGTACAACCTGTCTTATAATCAACTCCCGAACCTTGATATTGATCTCCCAAAATGAACATGGTCTCTAATCCATCCCATGTCACTACTAAGTCTCTAAAAGCACTAGGAAAAGGTCTAATAATAAAACTAAGAAAAGGCTTCATTGTACTGACAGGAACGTATACTATTAATCCCCGATCAGACAATCTCACCCTCAAAACATTATAATATAAATACAAATCTCCTCCCGTGAACAATACTTTCGCCCCATGTAGATAAGCGGAATTCTTTAGAACATTTTCTAAGTATCCTAAAGATAATATATCACCATACACACGACCATCTGCTGCAGCAATAATTGCTTTTATCTGCATTTGCACTTCTGTCCTTAGAGAATCAGTTTCTTTCTCAATATTAAGAAAAGTATGTTGGATCGTAAGAAGTGCTATTGTCACATCAAGATCTTCTTTCAAACCTTCTACTGTAACTGACAAATCATTCAAAGAATGTCTCATTGTTTCAAAACTACTTCTCAACTTCTCATTACTTTCTTGCAACTGATTTAACTGTTTCCCCTGAGCTATTAAGTCTCTTTGCACTTCTGCTACTTTGACTAAACTTCCAATGGACATCGCTACAATCGCTGCAATCACACCAACACCTAAAAGAACTAAAGATGCTGCTCTTTTACTTCTCCTATTCTGTATAGAAGGTGAATTTCCTGGAGTAACGTCAGGAATCCATTCTAACGTTTTATCTATCCCTTTATCAACTCTATCTAATGTTATTCTCACTTCTTTCATTCATCTAGTTGAAGAGACTGGTAAAGTTCTCTTATTCTCTACTGCATCTAAAAAGAACATGAGACAAAAAAAAAGAAACAAAAAAAAATAAGTATTATATACAGTATATACAAATATCAACCCATTTATCCCTCTAATTATATACAAATGTTCCATTACATCCCAACTTTCTTTAATTTTGAAATATGAGTTAATTTCGTCACACCAGTATTTACATCTTTACTACAAATCTATTCCCTTTTTTGATCTCTACAATCTCAAAAGGTCCATGGAACTTTGGACTTAATTTATAATTCGGATCATTCCGAACATTCACTTTTACAAACACTCTATCACCCATAGAAAAAGCTACTCCCCGCGATTTCGCGTTACTTTTCTCTACCATTGCGCGCGAAATAAGTTCAAGTTCTTTACTGATACGTGCAAATCTTTCTCTCGCTGTATTTATCAACGAAGTAACCGTAACATCACCCTTAACTCGCTCTGGTAACAAATCAAAAGGTCCTTTCAACTTGTACCCATACAAAGCTTCTGCTGGAGATATCTTAATTGTGTCATTTGCCATAGTATTGATACTATATCGCACTTCATCCAAAGATCTGTCCCAATGTGTATCGGAACCGCCCACTGTCATGCGTAAAGCTTCGATTATTTTCCGATTCGCCCTCTCACATAACCCGTTCGCTTCTGGTCTATACGGGATTATAGATACTTTCTTTATTCCCAGTAAATTAGCAAGACCGTCTAAA
Source organism: Macrobrachium rosenbergii (assembly GCF_040412425.1). Classification (NCBI taxonomy): domain Eukaryota; kingdom Metazoa; phylum Arthropoda; class Malacostraca; order Decapoda; family Palaemonidae; genus Macrobrachium; species Macrobrachium rosenbergii. Next base: position 12,358 of record NC_089769.1, on the reverse strand, counting down.
GTCTTATTAATAAATTCCCTACCATTATCTGTGATCAGACACTCAGGAACACCATATCTACAAATTATCCCCTTAAAGAACGCTATAGCAACTTCCTCAGCTGACTTGTATTTCAGTGGGAAAATCTCAACAAAACGAGTTAACTCGTCAACAACTACTAATAGATGTCTATATCCATAAGCAGATTCTGAGAAGTTACCCAGAATATGCACTCTCTGAAACGGCCTATTTGGTATGGGATATGAACCCAAACGACACGACACCGTCGTCGCCGGCTTATTCGCATTGCAAACAGCGCAACTCTTCACAAAGGCCTCCACTGCGGAAAACATATTTTTCCAGAAGAACTTTGACCTGACGTTTACATACGTCTTGTCCACACCTAAATGAGGAGAGCCAAATTTACAATGTACAATGTCTAGAACTTGTGGTACTAGACTCTCTGGCACGATGATTTGTGTAATTTCACCCATGCTTAGACTACTTCGTAAGTTATACTTAACTTTCCTAACTAATAAATTATTCTCCAACTCTAGTCCAGAAAAAGGCAACTTATACCCTTTCTTCGGTGAAACTCCCCTGAGAAACGCCTTAGCATCTGATAGTAATTTATCTTCATCTTGCTTCTCTTCTAGCAAAGGTATGTCCCAATTGATATTTTCACCAGTAACATAACACACAACGTTTCCCTCAACATCACGAACAACAATCTCTTCCGAGACTGCTGACTCACTATTTCTCCCCGAAGTATGCCCTGTAGGAATGTGTATGTCCTCTACATGCGATATCTCAGAACTACTAGTATCCGAGACATGAGATACCAAATGTCTACTCTCGTCTTCCACATAGGATTCGGTCTGTACTCCCTCATCCTCAACTGGAAAATATCTGCTCAATGCATCTGCAACTACATTATGCTTACCTTCAATGTATTTGAGGCTTGCATCAAAATCTCTCAATGTCAAAAACCAACGTGTTCTCTTGGGCGATAAATTTGGCTTATTAAAAAGCTCAAGCAACGGTTGATGATCTGTAAAAATCTCAACTTTATTTCCCAACAACAACATCTTGAAATGAACAAGGCTAGAGACGACTGCGAAAGCCTCCTTGTCCACAACTGACATCAGCCTTTCGTTACTACCACGCGTTTTGAACTTTCTGCTATAAAAAGCAATTGGGTGTAATTTTCCCTCAAATTTCTGCATCAAACACGCACCTATACCTTCCTGACTCGCGTCAGTCACCAAGGTGAACGGTTGACTAAAATCTGGAAACTTCAAAACAGGTGGGTTCACTAAAGCATTCTTAAGCTTCTCAAAAGCTAATTGCTGACTGTCTCTCCAAACAAATTTAACGTCTTCCTGCAATAGATCTGTCAATGGAGACGCTATTGTAGAAAAATTCCGCACAAAACGGCGAAAGAAACCCGACATACCTAGGAATGAACGAATCTGCTTCCTGGTTTTGGGAACTGGAAAACTCACGATAGCTTTGACTTTGTCATCATTCACTCTGACTCCTTCTTTAGAGATAACATGACCTAAATAAACAATTTCTTTCTTCAGAAACTCACATTTAGCCAATTTGACTTTTAATCCAGCGAACCTTAATCGCTTGAGGATTTCTTTTAACACCTTTAGATGTTCTTCAATTGTATCTGTGCATATGAGAATGTCATCCATGTACACAAACACCGACTTTCCTAATAAACCGTGAAGTACTGTGTTAACCAGTCTAGTAAATGTTATTGGGGACCCTTGTAATCCAAAAGGCATCCTATTAAACTCGTAATGTCCCTTTGGTATCGAAAATGCTGTAAATTTACGACTATTCTCGCTAAGAGGAACTTGCAAAAATCCTTGCATAAGATCTATAGACGAATATATATTCTTGCCACCGATCTCAACAAACAAATCAGGCAAACAAGCTACAGGATATCTATCTGGGCATGTCTTCTCGTTCAATTTACGAAAGTCTACACAAACTCTGATGCTACCGTCTTTCTTTGGGACCGCTAGTAAAGGAAAATTAAAAGGTGAAGAGCTTTCCCTAATAATCCCTTCCGATTCCCATCTCTGAACTTCCTTTTCTACTTCTTCTCTGATCTTAAAAGGAATTCAATACGCTGGAATATATATGGGATTTGTACCTTTCTCTAGGCGGATTGAATGTTCTAAAACATCCGTAACTCCTAATTTATCTCCCTTCAAAGCAATAATATCTAAATATTCTTTCAACACTTTCTCTACTTTATCTGAATACTCGGAATAATCAGCTTTAGCCAAATGTTCGTGAAGAACTTGACTTCTGAATTGTAGCTCCTCGCTGGGAAACATGTTACCGTCTCCACAAAAACTCACTATCTTATGTTCTTCCTTAAACTCTTCAAAATCAATTACGTAAGTACCCTTGTGATATTTTTTCACTGAGTCTTGATAGCTTACTAATTCTACTGTAGTTACGCCTGCGACTGAAACTTCATTTACTGACACCGTACTCACAACGTCTTTGAATTTCTCGGTTCCCTCAACAACGCATACTTGAGAAGGAAACTTTTTCTCTTTCACCGACACTTTAATCAATGTAGGAACTCGCAGGTGCAATTCAGTATCTTCTAACAAAAATCCTTTGAAAGACTTTTGCGGAATGTCTTCATTCTCTAATGAATGTGTTACACATGTCTCAGACTGCGTCTTGGGTTTCTCACAAGTTTTTTCCATGTGTATATATGGAACAAAACAACCTGGCTCACCTATTGTAATCCCCTGAATTCCCATAAGAATATTGATGTTATGTCGCATACAAGAAGGGTGTCCTAGCAAAACCATTTCACCTAACGCTAATCCTTCTATGACCAAAAATGGTTCTACTATTGTCTTTCCGCCGATACCAAGCGTAAGAGATGACGAACCTAAGATATTCAATTTCCTCGCTTGTACGTCACACGCTGTCTCATTAGTAGGGACTAATTTACACTCTGGAAATTTCGAGTGAAAACGATCAGCATCTATTAGGTTAACTGAGCTGCCAGAATCAATGAAGATAGAAATTTCAATGCCATTAGAAAATCCACGTACAATCGGCCTAGGTTCTGGTGACTCTAAGACCTGATTGCTCATTATCCTGTGTCCGTCTTCGAACTTATCTTGTGAAAATTCTGATGTTCGTTTGTGTACCTAGAACTTGCATCATGTGAAATTCTTCTGTCATATCTATTAAAACTACCACGTGTTTTCCCTGAATATTCTCTCTTCTTTGTGGCTGGGCAAAATCTCCACCCATGGTCTGAAGATTTGCAAGCTGAACAATATCTCACTCTGGAATTTGACTTGCTATGTCCTATTTTATCACAATTAAAACAACGAATTGTTGTTACTGATCTCTCTGGGGTTTTCTTCGATTCCACCCGCGCACATGATTTCACTCCTGCATCGTTTCCTAGATTTGAGGAATTTGCATTATTCTGTGGTTTTGAAACTGTTGCTGAAATTTTAGCACCTCCACCTCCCTTCACAAAACTACTGTCCAGCGTCGGGCATTTTGATAGATTTTTATTAATCTGTGCAAACAAAAAGGATTCATCTGTGTCCTGATCAATTCTTTTATCAAAACTATCTGTAATTATATCTGGGACTGACGTTAAAAGGCAGGCAAAGTGTAGCAGTTTTTCAAAATTATCTAAGGAGATATTATTTCCATTTACCCATGGAGAGTTTATCATAGATTTCTTTAACTCACCTACTGCATCAAATAAACGAGCACTGTACACTATTAATGAATCATTACCTTTCTTAGTTCTGATAAGCGCTCGTAAATTCCGGACGACGCATTCTCGGTCAATCCCTCCGTACGACGCACGTAAAAATTCCTGAAGTTCTTTCCAAGTTTTACACTTTCTGAACCCGAAACCGCGTGCTCGTTCTCCAATGTCTCCTTTGTCTAAATCTAAGAAAGCCTTTGCTTCTCTTAAAGCATCAGCGCCACCCGTAATCTTCCTAGAATTCAGATAATTATCTACTGATTCAATAAATGTCTCCACATTTTGAGTTAATTTCCCATCAACTAGGCCCTTAAAATTTGTAATGCCTGCATTAAAGTTCGTGAGCCTGTGACTTACAATTGACTGCAACGTCCCTGCGTCTGAGTCTGACATTTTGCGAAATATTCGACGACCCGAACGTAACAACATAAGAAGAGAAGAAAGAAAACAGGAGAAAGGCGGAAGGTTAAGCCTCTCCTAAAAAAAGAACAGAAAATGTGTTACTTATCACTCTGCTAACAGAAAACGGAGCTCTGTGCAACTTGTGACGTCACCATCTCAAAGACAAAAAAACCGATGATTTTGTAAAATCATCACATGCTTAATTAACTCACAGTCGCCACTAATCACACTTCTTTGGGTATTTCCTTAACCCCAAATTACTCTTCATCTCACCCAGATCTATTTTCACAATTCCCCACTCCCAAATATTTAGATAGAAACAAAAAAAATCACGGTGTTAAACACGTAATCTGATATCCCCCTTCCCTTCACAACCGTCTTAAGACTAATCATTCATCTCGCCCAGTCGCCCCAGGCTAGTCCGTGCTTCGGGTATCAATGTTATCAATTAGTGTATTTTAAAAATCGAATTAAAGCTTCACCCTGCCCTAAATTAAAACTTCTACCGCTGCTATCCTATTTTAAACCGCTGCCACCATTTTAATCTGTAATCCCCCTTTGGAAACAGACTCAATATTCCGTGTAGGAATACTACATAATGTTTGCCTTTAGCGATCTACCTTCAGGAACGGCATGGAATTTCGACCCTTTCTCCCTCCATCTAACACTCAACCCACGCAGACCTCCCCCTTAGGCCCCACACACTCTTCTTTTTCTCTCAGCGAGTTTCACGCATCCCCTCTCTCTCTCTCTCTCTCTGATGTCACAAAGATCTCTTTCGTTCTCGCATTCCACATTAAAGAAATGAAATGGGTCATCTAAGGAAACGCAATCTTTCCTACAAAAATAGATTTATTATTTAAAGCAACCCAACAAGTAATGAATAAACAAAGGGAAGATTAAAATGCATCATAAATGAAATTATCAAGTAAGAATAATCTAATCCTGACTAAAAAGTCTCATCACGGCTAATGGCCTGTAAATCCAAAAATTCTCACATATTCCATTATAGACTTTGTAAGTCTAGTCTAGTCTCAGAGTCTACCACATAAAAATTATATACATTGCAAAGGTTTTGCAAATGTATTCTCTATGATCACACCGACATGATAACATCATGTCCTCTCACTATGTTCTCACCACACCACCACCACAGACATCTGTCAAAAGAATTAAGCACAAATAATAATCTCCCAAAAATATGCAAGTGCAAAACATAATAATGAAAAGTCTAAAATGCATGAGTAAATAGCATACTGGTAACTAGAACACAATAAAATAGAATATTGAAATGGTAAAAGGTTACGTACACTTCCCACACAAGTTCAAAAATGTCTTGAAACATGGTAAAAAACATAAGTCCACAATTCACACAGAAAAACGAAGAGTCTGAACTGTACCTTATTCTGCCAATTCTAAGAGATTGCAACACTCAAAGATAATGTCTTGACGATACCGCTCTAGCTCCGCTAACGAACGATCGGACTAATTTTTGGGCAGAATTAGACACAAAATCTAGATTTCTAACGTACGAACTCATGTACGCACACACCAACTCGGTCATATGACAGAGCCAATATCGTGTGTTCATCAAGTTAACTGCAGATGTAACGAAGTATTTGCTGAGTACAACGATTCTGCAACTGACGGCTTGCCCCAGTTCCATCTTACAGCTAACTCTCTTTCATCACACTATATAACACAGTAATGTTAAAGCATATATTTTTCTGAAATATATATATATATATATATATATATATATATATATATATATATATATATATATATATATATATATATATATATATATATATATATATATATATATATATATATATATATATATATATATATATATATATATATATATATATATATATATATATCTCAGTAAGATGCAAATGCCAGTGAGGTGGCATCAGAGGACGACAAGATATACGCTTGGTGATACGAGGTCGGAAGAATAGTCTTCAAATCTATTTGTTTGCTTGTTTGTTTTTTCTTTCTGTTCGATCACCTACTGTACTGCACGTGCCTCCTACGCGTGGCTCTATAATGTACAGCACCGGATGGGTCAGTACCCCCCCAAAAAAACTATCCTATTCTTACTGTGTAGCTTTATGTCTTGATTCTCTGGTATCTGAGAGAGAGAGAGAGAGAGAGAGAGAGAGAGAGAGAGAGAGAGAGAGAGAGAGAGAGAATACTAAAGTCACTTAATATAGAGAATGTAAAAAAAAATGAGCTCGTATCACACTGTTTGCATTGAATGACTCCATAAAATCTGCATGTACAAAAAAATGAAAAATTTGATTGATTAAGCGGCTTTAAAATTCACGGTGGTATTGATTTCAGATTAGGAGCTTTGCATTTACATTAAGCAATCAGCCGTAAGGTGTTGATTTCATAAAGAACAGGAGACTTATAACTAAAAGTTTACATAAAATATTCTGATTACATTTCTCAGATTTATGAAATAATAACTGCCATAGAATGAACTCTTCCTGTCTCCTACATCTCGTAATATTTTGGACACATTTTCCATTTTTTTTTTTAGTCTTTTCTAGATAATCAAATGGGAAATGAACTGAAGTATCCATTGTCCCAGAGACCTCGAACCACGGTTGGAAGGAGAAAGATTTCTCCTCTCGACACTGGAAAAATATAAAATCTTCATTCAACTTTATATTCGGATTTTTAAAATATTTCAGGAAGAATCTCAACTATAAATGGTACAGTACCGTAACTTTCACACATTTACCTTCACCACATTAAATGTGACCATATGCATACGAGAGCCACCATATTATACACAGCGCTCAGACTTCTGCAAAGTTGGAGGGATTTCAAAGATTTGTGACAAACCGAGAATGTCAAAGAGGCATTATATACAGCATATTCAAGCAAATGCGTATTTCGTCCCATCAACACTTACTTCATGCAACTGGTTTTGTCTTTTTAATTTCCGGTTACTAGGCTATATCAGTGGTATTATGCTTGATAGTAATGGTTTGGGGTCAGACAATAATAGACAAAAGATATAGATACATAAATAAATATATCCTATGTACTTTTGAAGCGCTTCTTAGTTATTCAAAATGTAGCACACGCAACAAATTAAAACCCCATATGTGACGCCCAATCTGCTGTCTAAATATACGTTTTGCTTAATTGCATTACCCACTGAAGCATCTCTACCACAATCAGTGGTTGGTGGGTTTTTAGTTTTACGTAAAAAACTATTGTGCCGGCTTTGTCTGTCCCTCCGCACTTTTTCTGTCCGCCCTCAGATATTAAAAACTACTAAGGCTAGAGGGCTGCAAATTGGTATGTTGATCATCCACCCTCCGATCATGAAACATACCACATTGCAGCCCTCTATCCTCAGAAGTATTTATTTAATTTAAGGTTAAATTTAGCCATAATCGTGCTTCTGGCAACGATATACACCATTATACCGAGATCACCGAAAGATAGATCTATTTTCGGTGGTCTTGGTTATACGCTGTAGCGGCTGTACAGAAATCTCGATTGCGCCGAAGAAAATTCGGCGCAAGATATAATTTCGATTGAAACTTATTAGCAAAGCTGACTAAATGAATAAAAATATAAGGTTACTTAAAGACAAGTCCATACATAAAGTAGTCATAAAATAATCAAAACAAGTACAAAATTATAGGCAAAAACAAAGAAAAACATGAATGATTTAAACAAGTAAGACGAAACAAAAAGAAGGAATAAATAAAAGAAATGAAATACTGAAAAAAACTACAAAAGCAAAGGTAAAAATGGAAGTTATGAATAATTAAAACACGCACGTTAGTAGGCAGAAGGCTAATGTTCGCAAGCTTCATCATAAAATCAAAGAACAAAATAAAGGGGGAAATAATTAGACCCACGAAGTTTGAGCCCTAATTCGAGAAAGTTATAACTCATGATTGACACTCATGATATCTTTGTGTGCGCGGCCCGCCTGTCGTCATGATGCGTTATGTTATGCTGTTGGGGTGGGCATGGCGGCGTCTGAATCGGAGCCTTATTTGTTTCCACCAAATGGAATCCCCCAGTCTCTTTAGATGCAGTGTCGTATGATTTAATTAGTCAATGCGTCTGTCTTTCCCGGATGTCTTGCGTCGTAACTTTTTGGGACAACTCGGAGTCACTGGGCTGCGCAGTTGACGCAAAGACGCTCTCTCTGATGCGTCATTTGGGCAAAGTGCCCTGTTTCTGTTTTATCTTTTACATTAAAATTTTGATGGCCGTTGAAGGTGTGGTGTGTGTGTGTGTGTGTGTGTGTGTGTGTGTGTGTGTGTGTGTGTGTGTAGAGCAACCCTCAATATAATAATTTTAAAATAAGACATGTCTTGCGTAGGCACTACCATTTGGTATATATTCATTAAAGATTTGTCATTTATTTTATACATTATTAAGTATATATATTTTATATATAAAACTTTTATATTTATTTTTTATGGTTGTTATCTAATATCATTCTTTATTTTTGACGTTCATATTTTAACACTTGAATTTTACTAGGACAGTATGTTATCATCATTCACCTTTTCATTATCAATCACATCATTAATTTATATATTTCACCTTCATCCCTGCGCTGAGTAATCCTGATGGGTTCCGGCTCTTGGTCCTCAGGACCTAAATTTCATAATCAATCAATCACAACAATACCTACGTATATATAACTTTATTTTTTAAACTCTCACTAGTGGGGAGGTTTTAGTCAGTGATGACGTCATCTTGATATATATTTGATGATTCCATTGTGCACCGGTGGAAGTATTTGAACGTATGGATATCCCATAGAGCTCTTCTGAATGCAAGGCGAATTTAAAATTGCTGAAGTGGAAGAAGCTTTGGTGAATTTACCCACTTCTTGTGGGGAGCTTTTATGCCCAATGTCACTCCACTAGTCTTTATGAAAAGTGCCCCATAGGACAGACTTACTGCCCATTCACTGCCTCGAATATATGGGGCATTTCTGTATTGTTTAGGTGTCTGTGGGGTAGGCCTAAGAATGGGAAGGCTGGCTATCTGTCTGTTGGATCAAAATCTGTAGGTTATGATTCCTTTTAGACACAGACGTTATTCCACATTAATATTTTTTTTTTCACTTGCAAGGAATTTAACACCAGATATTCTACGAGAAAGTTGATAAGTGGAAGACATATTTAAGAATTGTAACTACTGGAAGCGAAGTGTAAATAAAGATGCGCATGAAAGTTGCATAGGCCAGTTTTATACCAAAAGTTAATGTAAAGCCTCTCCCCTTTTTGAGTAATATACAGAAGTGAAAGAGATGAAATACACACACACACACACACACACACACACACACACACATATATATACACATATATATATATATATATATATATATATATATATATATATATATATATATATATATATATATATATATTAACTTTATCACATACACAATTGTTCTGTGCATTAGTAGAATTACTAAAAGGACCTCATTCAAACTGGATGGTATCTAATGGAGTTTTTATTCAAAAAGTTACAAGCTTTCTTGGACAAACAGTCCACATTATCAAGTATCCGTACAATGAGCAAACGCATAGTCCGGCTGTATTTATATCTGTGTGCTGGGTACTTTTAATCCTATAATCGCCTAGCTCTTCCTGTGTGACCTCCACCCTCTCTTGACCTTGGTCTTTCTCTGATCCCTGGTTCCAGATGTCCGTTTTCCGTGCGTTCTCTTGCGTTTTTTCTTCGTTTCCTTGCTACTGTGGAGTATACGATTTTTCTAGATATGCTGTCTTCAAAGCCGTTTCCGGTGTTCCCTGCCATCGTGTTGTTGGCGCAAGTTATGAAGGCGTTCTCTACAACCAGTCTAGATGTTTTGTTGGTGTTCCTGTACAGAAAACTCATATTTTCCCAGTCTATTCTGTGATCATTTTCCCAACAGTGTTTGGCAACTGCCGACGTCTGATTATAATGCCTTATGTTCTGCAGATGTTGTTTGCTTCGCTCTTTACATGATTTGCCAGTTTCGCCATAGTACCCTTCTTCACAGTCTAGACACGCTGCCATATAAACCCCCGCTCTAACCTCTTCCCCCTCTACCGACTTTTTGTTTCTAACTATTTTATTCCTAATGGTGTTTTTGTAGCTGCCTATCAATTTGAAATTATTTAGCTTCCTGTTGATGGGTGCAATAGAGTTGTTGTCCGGAACTGTAATTATTTTCTTTCCTACCAAATGTTCCTTTTCAATCCTTTCCCTCTCCCCAAAATAGTTTTTCCTTGCTTTGATATGTGCCCACTCCCACCAATACTTAGGGTAGCCTAATCTCCTAAAACTCTCCCTCAGGTAATCCAACTCTTCGTCTAAAAATTCGGGACTGCAAATCCTATAAGCCCTGATGGCCAACCCTGTCATTAATCCTATTTTTATTTCTTTCCTATGACTGGAGAACCTATGTATGTATGAATTGGTGTGTGTCTTCTTCCTATATACCTTGAATTTTAAATTCTCCCCTACCCTCTTGACCAGGACATCCAAGAAAGGAATTTCTCCTTCCTTCTCTTCTTCTAATGTGAACTTGATGTGTTCATTTAGTTTATTTATGTTTTCTAGAAACTTGTGTAGATCTTCCCTTTCTCCCTTGTAAATGATCAAGATGTCATCCACGTATCTTACCCATTTTACGATATTTAAGTTCACTTTATTTACTTTGCCCACCTCTTCCTTTTCAAACCATTCCATAAAGATATTGGCTAGAATTGGTGAAAGACTTGAACCCATGGCCACGCCATTTTTTTGTTTATAATGGTTTTCGCCCCACTTGAAAACATTAACGCTGAGGGCCGCTGTTAGCATTTTTATTAAAACGTCATGATCTATGTCGCATGTATAGACCCCCTCCTCCATATTCTTTTTTATTATTTCCATCGTCGTCTTTACTGGTACGTTAGTGAACAGGGAAGTTACATCCAAACTTGCAAATTTGCAGTCTTTTACGTTAATTTTGGATAATTCGTCTATCAGGTTCATACAGGGAAGTTACATCCAAACTTGCAAATTTGCAGTCTTTTACGTTAATTTTGGATAATTCGTCTATCAGGTTCACTAGGCATATATATAATGAAGAAAATGTTTGAAAAACTGGCTGGTTTTATGTAAGATAATGTAAAACAACTTGTAGTGTATTCTTTAAAGTCTGCGTAAGTACATATAGTTAAAGACAGAAGGGTTCTAGAACATCATATAAATGCAAGACAGTGACCAGAGGTCTGTTCAGTATTTTATATTACATCCCTTGCAAGGTGATCAATCATGCATCTTTTTCAGGTCTCCAGCAATGCAAGCACTGCACTAACACCCTGTCAGGGGTTACATCACCGCAGTGCTTCAGTCAAATGAAATATGGACTAATTAAGCAACAAGTGAGTATTCTGAGGGCACTTGCCACTGCCTGTCTTAATGTTAGTTTTTTTTTTTAATGAGCATCTTCCAAGTACAGTCCTAGAATGTTCTGTACGTATGACAATTATTGCAGTTTCAATAAGTTAGTTTCATATTCAGTACATTATTTTGGGAAATTTCACTGTACAAAGATTATGTTGCACCAAGGCAGGCCACTTATCAGTATACACTATTTTGGGAAATTTCACTGTACAAAGATTATGTTGCACCAAGGCAGGTCACTTATCAGTATACATTATTTTGGGAAATTTCACTGTACAAGGATTTGTCGAACCTAGACAGGTCACTTATATTTTTAAGAAATGTTGGAATTTCAGAGAGCCAAGGTTAGGTAAAGTTATGTAACTGGTACGTGACTGAGTTGGCCCATGAGGATCTTGGTAAGTTCTAATATTAGTAGTAAAGTTAGTTATTTTGATGCCCAAAATATTCAGAATTTTTAAGAAATGAATGAAGATAAAGACCGCATAGAGTTTTGAGTGAAAAAGTATATTTATTTTAGTGTAAGTTCCAAGTTTGTAAGTAGGCACAGGGAATGAGGTTTGAATGTTATGTGTTTGGTATCTTATGATATTGCTTGAGATTATTGCTGTTTTGAAGTGTTTTTGTGGGAGATACTTTGAGTAAAGTTTAGGCTTGAAGTTGAAAATGAGAAAACTTGGAACCTGTGTTGGTTTGGTGGGTCAGTGTTGAGTAAGAGGCCTGTATTTGAATTTATTTTGGGGTGGGTTT